>NC_064809.1:49389871-49644738 GCF_023721935.1 Panthera uncia | reverse complement strand
AGCCGAGAATCCTTTATCCAGCAAGTCTGTCATTTAGAATAGAAGGAGAGATAAAGGTCTTTCCAAACAAACAAAAACTGAAGGAATTTGTCACCATGAAACCAGCCCTACAAGAGATCCTAAGGGGGATCCTGTGAGACAAAGTACCAGAGACATCACTACAAGCATAAAACATACAGACATCACAATGACTCTAAACCCGTATCTTTCTATAATAACACTGAATGTAAATGGATTAAATGCACCAACTAAAAGACATAGGGTATCAGAATGGATAAAAAAACAAGACCCATCTATTTGCTGTCTACAAGAGACTCATTTTAGATCTGAGGACACCTTTAGATTGAGAGTGAGGGGATGGAGAACTATTTATCATGCTACTGGAAGCCAGAAGAAAGCTGGAGTAGCCATACTTATATCAGACAAACTAGACTTTAAATTAAAGGCTGTAACAAGAGATGAAGAAGGGCATTTTATAATAATCACAGGGTCTATCCATCAGGAAGACCTAACTATTATAAATGTCTATGCGCCAAATACCGGAGCCCCCAGATATATAAAACAATTACTCATAAACATAAGCAACCTTATTGATAAGAATGTGGTCACTGCAGGGGACTTTAACACCCCACTTACAGAAATGGATAGATCATTTAGACACACAGTCAATAAAGAAACAAGGGCCCTGAATGATACATTGGATCAGATGGACTTGACAGATATATTTAGAACTCTGCATCCCAAAGCAACAGAATATACTTTCTTCTCGAGTGCACATGGAACATTCTCCAAGATAGATCATATACTGGGTCACAAAACAGCCCTTCATAAGTTCACAAGAATTGAAATTATACCATGCATACTTTCAGACCACAATGCTATGAAGCTTGAAATCAACCACAGGAAAAAGTCTGGAAAACCTCCAAAAGCATGGAGGTTAAAGAACACCCTACTAACGAATGAGTGGGTCAACCAGGCAATTAGAGAAGAAATTAAAAAATATATGGAAACAAACGAAAATGAAAATACAACAATCCAAACGCTTTGGGACGCAGCGAAGGCAGTCCTGAGAGGAAAATACATTGCAATCCAGGCCTATCTCAAGAAACAAGAAAAATCCCAAATACAAAATCTAACAGCACACCTAAAGGAAATAGAAGCAGAACAGCAAAGGCAGCCTAAACCCAGCAGAAGAAGAGAAATAATAAAGATCAGAGCAGAAATAAACAATATAGAATCTAAAAAAACTGTAGAGCAGATCAACGAAACCAAGAGTTGGTTTTTTGAAAAAGTAAACAAAATTGACAAACTTCTAGCCAGGCTTCTCAAAAAGAAAAGGGAGATGACCCAAATAGATAAAATCATGAATGAAAATGGAATGATTACAACCAATCCCTCAGAGATACAAACAATTATCAGGGAATACTATGAAAAATTATATGCCAACAAATTGGACAACCTGGAAGAAATGGACAAATTCCTAAACACCCACACTCTTCCAAAACTCAATCAGGAGGAAATAGAAAGCTTGAACAGACCCATAACCAGCGAAGAAATTGAATCGGTTATCAAAAATCTCCCAACAAATAAGAGTCCAGGACCAGATGGCTTCCCAGGGGAGTTCTACCAGACGTTTAAAGCAGAAATAATACCTATCCTTCTCAAGCTATTCCAAGAAATAGAAAGGGAAGGAAAACTTCCAGACTCATTCTATGAAGCCAGTATTACTTTGATTCCTAAACCAGACAGAGACCCAGTAAAAAAAGAGAACTACAGGCCAATATCCCTGATGAATATGGATGCAAAAATTCTCAATAAGATACTAGCAAATCGAATTCAACAGCATACAAAAAGAATTATTCACCATGATCAAGTGGGATTCATTCCTGGGATGCAGGGCTGGTTCAACATTCGCAAATCGATCAACGTGATACATCACATTAACAAAAAAAAAGAGAAGAACCATATGATCCTGTCAATCGATGCAGAAAAGGCCTTTGACAAAATCCAGCACCCTTTCTTAATAAAAACCCTTCTATCCCGGGATAGACATTTAGGCTCTTTCCATAATTTGGCTATTTTTCAATGTTAAGTACATTATAAATAGTTCTCCATCAAACACTTTGAATGGAGTTATGGAGAAAATAGGATAGGTAGGCTGCTTATAATATTGACCACTTGACAGGGTTTCTTTTTCCTGTTCTCTAATTGGGAAGATTCTCATGGATGAAATCTGTGCTTAAATGTATAAATTATATTGGCTTTTAAAAGAAAATGATTATCAAGCAGATTAAAGAAACTTCATTGCTACAATTGAATCTCTATCTTTACACACAAAATTCTTCTTTCATAGGTTTATGTTAGCCTGATATCTGATATGTGTTCTCAACCAAAGTATAAACTTTTGATGATGGGACATACACTTTAATACCTTTTCTTAAAAAAATTAATAGCTATATTTCAAAGTACTTTTAGATTTAAAGAAAAATTAAGCAGATAGTGCAATGAGTTCCCATATATCCCTTCTCCCTATTCACAGATTTCCCTGTCATTAACATCTGGCATTAGTGTGGTGAATTTGTTAAAGGTGGTGAACTAACATCAATAAGTTGTTATTAATTATAGTTTACATTAGGGTTTACTCTGTGTTATATATGGTTCTATGGATTTTGACAAATGGGTAATGTCTTGTATCCACCATTATAGTATCATACAGAATAGATTCAGCACTATAAAGTTTTCCTGTACTTGCCCTACTTAACCTTCACTCCATCCTCCATTTTCTTTCTTTTTAAAATTTTTTTCTAATGTTTATTTATTTATTTTGAGAGAGACAGAGACAGTGTGAGCGGGAGGTGAGTAGAGAGAGAGAAAGAGAGAATCCCAAGCAAGCCCTGCACTGTCAGCACAGAGCCCAACATGAGGCTCACACTCATGAAACAGTGAGATCATGACCTGAGCCCAAACCGAGAGTCAGATGCTTAACCTACTGAGCCACCCAGGCACCCCTCCATCCTCGATTTTCTTAAATCCCTAACAACCACTGATAATTTAAAATTTTTTAGAGTTTTGACTTTTTAGATTGACTTCTTTGATTTAGTAATGTGTGTTTGAGGTTCCTTCATGTCTTTTTGTGGCTTGAAAGTTCATTTTTTTGTTATTGCTCCTGCTGAATAACAGTCCATTGTATGCATATTCTAATGTTTGTGTATCCATTTACCTATTAAGGGACATCTTGGTTTCTTCCATTTTTGGTTAATTATGAATAAAGCTCATAAATATTCATGTGTACGCTTTTGTTGTAATGTAAATTTTCACTCTTTTGGGTAAATATCCAATAAAGAAATTGTAGGATAGGAGAGGAAGACTATGTTTAGCTTTGTAAGAAAATACAAACTTGTCTCCCAAAGATGTTGTACCATTTTGCATTACCACCAACAATGAATGAAAGTCCTTGGTGTTCCACATCCTTGCCAGGACTTGATACTGTCAGTGTTTTAGATTGTCACCATTTTAATCGGTGTGTAATGGTATCTCATTGTTGAATTAATTTTGAATTCCCTAATAATGAATGTTAAAATATATTTTCCTATACTTATTTCCAATTACATATCTTCTTTGATGAGGTATCTATTCAGATATTTTGCCCATTTTTTAATTGAGTTGGGTTTAGAGTTCTTTATGTATTTTGGATACAAGTCCTTTATCACATATGTCTTTTGCTAATATTGTCTCCCAGTCTGTGGCTTGTCTTGTCATTCTATTAACTGTGACTTAATGGAGCAGGGTTTTTTTTAGGTTTTTATTTGAATTGTAGTTACTTGACATATAGTGTAATTTTGGTTGCAAGAATAGAATTTGTTGACTCATTACTTACATATAACACTCAGTGCTCATCACAAGTGCCTTCCATAACACCCATCACCCATTTAACCCATTCTCCACTCACCACCCCTCTAGCAACCTTCAGATTGTTCCCTAGAGTTAAGAGTCTCTTATGGTTTGCCTGTCTCTTTTTTCCCCCTTCCCCAAATTTATCTGTTTTGTTTCTTAAATTCCACATATGAGTAAAATCATATGGTATTAATCTTTCTCTGACTTATTTTGCCTAGCATAATACACTCTAGCTCTATCCACGTCCTTGCAAATGGCAAGATTTCATTCTTTTGATAGATGAGTAATATTCCATTGTATATGTATACCAACCACTTCCTTTTCCATTCATCAGTCGATGGATATTTGGGTTCTTTCCATAATTTTGCTATTGTTGATAATGCTGTAATAAGCATTGGTGTGCATGTGCTTCTTTGAATCAGTAATGTTGTATCATTTGGATAAATACCTCCTAGTGCAATTGCTGGGTCGTAGGGTAGTTCTATTTTTAACTTAAAAAAAAAAAAGAAAAGATTTTTAAAATATTTATTTATTTATTTATTTATTTATTTTGAGAGACAGAGAGTAAGAGTACAAGCAAGAGCCAAGGAGAGGCAGAGAGAGGGAGAGAAAGAATCCCATGTAGGCTTCACATTTAGTGGAGCTCGATCCCACAACGCTCGATCCCACAATGCTGCGATCGTAACCTGAGCCAAAATCAAGAGTGAGACACTTAACCAACTGAGCCACTCAGGCGCCTCTAATTTTAACTTTTTGAGGAACCCCCATATTGTTTTCCAGAGTGGATGCACCAGTTTGCATTCTTACCAACAGTGTAAGAGGGTTCTCCTTTCTCCACATCCTCATCAGCATCTGTTGTTTCCTGCGTTGTTCATTTGAGCCATTCTGACAGGTGTGAGGGGGTAACTCATTGTGGTTTTTATTTGTATTTCCTTGTTGATGAGTTATGTTGAGCATCTTTTCATGTGTCTGTTAGCCATGTGGATGTCTACTTTGGGAAAATCTCTATTCATGTCTTCTGCCCTTTTCTTAACTGGATTATTTTTGTGTGTGTGTGTGTGTATTGAGATTGATAAGTTCTTTATAGATTTTGGATACTCACTTTTTATCAGATAATGTCATTTGCAAATAAATATCTTCTTCTATTCCATAGGTTGCCTTTTTAGTTTTGTTGATTGTTTTAAGGGAGCAGTTTTTTGATTTGTTTTTAATTTTAATGAGTCCAACTTATCAGTTGTGTCTTACATAAATCATGCATCTGGTGTTGTATCTAAAGTCATCCCTGAACCCAGTCTCGCCTTGCTATTCTCCTACGTTATCTTCTGGCTGTATGTTTTACTTTTGAACTGTGATCTGTTTGAGTTAATTTTAATAAAAGATGTTAGGTGTCTGTCTAGATTCATTATTTTTATACAAGTGTCCAGTTGTTCCAGCACCATTTGTTGCAAAAATGGACCTTTCTCTATTTTAATTACCTTTGCTCTTTTTCAAAGATCATTTGCCTCTATTTGTGTGAGTTTATTTCTAGGCCTTCTGTTTTGTTCCAATAATCTATTTTTCTACTCTTTTACCATACGATAGTGTCTTGTTTACCTGATCTTTGTAGTAGTTTTTGATGTCAGGAAATGTCATTCTTCTGAAATTGTTTTTCTTCTCTGGAATTGTGTTGACTACTCTGGTCTTTTCTGTACAAACCTAAAATCAGTTTTTGGATATGCACAAAATGATGTGCTGAGATTTTTATTATGATGGTGTTGAATGTATGGGTTAGTTTGAGAAGAAGTACCATTTTTATAATATCAAGTCTTCCTATGCATGAGCATGGGATATCTTTCTATTTCTTTAGATAGTCTATGATTTCTTTCACCAGAATTTGTATTTTTCTGTAAGTAGATTTGTATGCATTTTGTTAGATTTAAATCTAAGTATTTAGCTTTTTGGTACTACTGTTTTCTATTTGTTGTTGTTCTTGTTGTTTGTTTCTTTTTTATCTTTTGTTCTGTTTCTGGTTTGATTGAGCATTTCATATAATCTCATTTTCTCTCCTCTTTTAGCATAAATGATTTCAATATATTTGAAAATTTATTGGTGGCATATGGCTTGACATATATTTTTACCACATATATAATTCAAATAACACTATACCACTACACTCTTCCTCCCATATCTTATAACACTGATGTAATTCATTTCACTTATCCATAGCTGTCATCATCATATACTTTGCTGCTATTACTATTTTGAAGTTACCCATAACATCAATTAAGAAAAATACAAGATTTTATTTTATCTTCATTTATTTCTCTATTCTTCTTTCTTTCTAAATGTAGATTCACATTTCTGGCCTACGTAATTTCCTTTTCTCTGAAGATTTCTTTTAGCATTTCTTTAGACAGTTCTCTTGGAAACAAATTTGCTCAGTTTTGGTTTGACTGAAAAAACCATCAGTTTAGATACAAAGGGGCATGGAGGAATGTGGAGAGATGATAGAAACCCTTCTATATCCTGATTATAATGGTCACTGCAAGCCAGAATGTATTTGTCAGAATTTTCAGAACTGCAACCAAAAAATAAGGGGGGGGGGATTTTACTGAGGTAAATATTATCTTAACTTAGAAAAAAATAAAAGTGAGAGACTTATTTTTTTGTTCTTAATGGAATAACTGGAATCATATACTTATTCTTCCACATAAATTAAAAAATGGACAAAATATAATAAAATAACTATTTTCAGAGTGGGTAACAGCCAACAGGGACTCCCAAACTGAGTCTCAATGTTTTATCAGGAGGAGAATGAGGTGGAGGTTTGGAAGGCTTAGGACACTGGAGAGTGCGAGAAAGGAGCTTCCCAGAAAATTTCCGTTATTTGAATAAGGTTATGCTGAGTCTTTGAAAGTTAAACTGTACATGCATAAGGTAGCCATCAAATCTGGACAAAGAACAACAAGGGAAGAGTAAGTCAAACAGTTTCAGAATTCAAGCAGGTTTGGAAGATATTTAAGTTCCAAATGTTGTGGAGAAAGCTGTGTTAGTAATTTCCCAAAGTGAAGTCCCTGCACTTTATCATGTGCAAGTTGTCAGATTCAATCAGTGAGCAAAGGTAGCTGACTATCTCTGATCCAGCATAGAGTCCTCTAAATAAAAAAAAAAAAAAAAAAAAATAGAGTGAGAAAAGGAAGGCGATGAAGTGGAAAGCTAAGATTCCAAAATGTTTCATTTTTGATACTTTATATAGTAGAGGGAATTTGTATTGAAGAATATATCACTAAATGACAGAATAAATGGAGGATCAAAAACAATTTATAGGTCATAATTTAATTGAAATCCAAATTTAATTTATTGACTATAAGTACATTTCTACATATTAACTAAGGTAATATGAGTATCATATTAATGTGTAGGTTATTTATATGGTTAATATCCATGCTAAATAAGAATTTTTGGAAATGGCCCTGGAAATCTAGACTCTTTATAAAACTCCACAAGATATCATTACAGATGCAAAAATTCCAACACCTCAAACCTGGTTATGGACTCACTATTAGGGATTACGATGTGGAAATTTTTAATTTTTTTTCTTTATTTTCTCTTTCTTAGTAAAAATATTAGTTTGGAAATGATTTTTACTTTGAAGATGGCTTTGACTCTGAAAAGCTAACCCTTATAACCATATTGTCAAAAGTGTGGCTATGTGAGTTTAAGTCCCAGATCTTTTGCTAAAACGCGATCTTAAATATTGTGCCTTTGTTTCCCTGTGAGTGCAATGGAGACTTATACTAATGTTACAAGAATTAAATGAAGTAAAAAATAGAGTGTTTTTATATAGCAACCATCATTTTTTAAGTTTATTTGAAAGTTTATTTATTTACTTTTGAGAGACATAGAGGGAGAGAGAGGCTGAGGGAAAGGGAGAGAAAGAATCCCAAGCAGGCTCCATAGTGTCAGCACAGAGCTCAGCAACATGGGGCTCAGGCCCACCATGAGATCATGACCTGAGCTGAAATCCAGAGTTGGATGCTTAAACGAATAAGTCACCCAGGTTCCCCAGCAACCATCATTTTTAATGCTCAATAAATATATTTTATTAGTAGGGTTGATATACCAACAGGAAATAGAAAACCTGCATCTAGCTTCATGCATTGATGTCAGGTCATCCGAATTCCAGATTCTATAGCTTTCCAACAATTACAGACACATCCTGATATATTATTCAAATAAATCTACCTGAAATTATTGTTTACCATTTCCTTCCTTGATAAGAATACAATGGTGATTTGTCAGTCATTTTACTATATTAATTTTGTACTTATATTCTTGTCTGATACATAGCAGGCTCTAAGTAGTGACACAGACACTTTAGTACTTGTTTATGTCTAATTTTAACTTTCTGTGATCCTGATATTTTCTCAAAAGTTCAATGAGAATCAGTCTGAAGTTATTATTTGAGCGTCTGCCCAAAGAAAAATTTAGAACAGGTACACATTTAGTGTAAAACAGCACTGTATCATTTAGCTCAAGAATAAAAACGAATTAAAATAAGCTTTAAACAAATACGGTTTCTTTTAATACTAAATTTGAAATTTTAACCTAAACAAAGCTAAGATGACATTTCTAATTTTTCTGAACAGAAGGGAGAAAAAATCCAAATTAGAATATTTGAGTCAACACAAATTTTGGTTTAGAAAATGCAAAGTAGTCAATAGAATTGTTGGTAAAAGCAAGCATTGCATATAAATATCCATTGTCTTTATTCCAACTTGTATATAATATATGCTGTCAGATATCATGTTTGTATTATAAGAACTCAAAATTACAATGGCAACTGAAAGGCTATGGCTTGCCTTATTGAGTCACATATATACACATTTTTAGAATTCCTGTGAAAGATCTTTTTCAGAACATTTTTTAGACCTTCTTCCCTTTTTTTACAAACAGTATACATGAGCATGAATGTATGAGTAAATGATAAACAGTTACCTTAGCAGTACATGCTGTTTTTGATATTTAGTTCTTAGACAATGTAGGGTTTTAGTATTAAAACCTATTTTTGTATTTAGTATTAACTGGAAAGACAAGCACAAAAATCACTGAAACAATATCTTTAAAATTTTATCTTTTTTTCCCCTATAGATGAGATAGAATCAAATATCCTTTATAGTAAGATCACTATTAGCCAAATTAGAGAAGTCAGATATTTAAAATATATATACATTTTCTGAAATCTCTACTATGAATCCATGTAGGAAATAAGGGTGTATGGTAGGGAGAATTATGAGACAATCCCCAAGATTCCCTCTTCCTGGAGTACATGCCCCATTTAATCTCTCTCTCTCTCTCTTAGTGTTTTTTCAAATGTTTATTTATTTATTTTGAGAGAAAGCCAGGAAGACTGAGTGGGGAGGGGCAGAGAAAGAGAGGGAGACAAAGGAAATTCCAAGAATTCCAATTCTTCTTAAGTTATTTATTTATTTTTGAGGGGGGGGGAGGGGCAGAGAGAGAGGGAGATAGAGGATTTGAAACGGACTCCACACTGACAGCAGAGAGCCCGATGTGGGGCTCGAACTCAAGAACCCTGAGATCATGACCTGAGCCAAAATCAAGAGTCAGATGCTTATTGGACCAAGCGACCCATGTGCCCCAATCTCTCTTTGAATGTAGGTAGTACCTGTGATTATGGCAGAAGTGCCATTAACTTGATGAGATTAAATGATATGGCAAAGGTGATGAGATAGTGACCCCCATGATTTTTATGTTATATGAGCAAAGGGTGAGACATTCTCCTGCCAACCTTGAAAAAAGCAGTCATGTTGTGAAATGCCCATCTATGGAGGGAGCTATGTGGCAAGAATCTGAGAGTATCCTTTAAAAGTCTTCAGCAATCGCCAACAGTTAGATAGCAATTACATATCAGTAAAGCTGGGGAAAATAATAAACTTGTATATGAAGACAGCAGTTTGAAAAAGAAAATGACACCAACAAAAGATGTAAAAATGTCAGTTTTGTTAATGATAAAGGTAGTATTGGACACTTGTATTTTTCTGCCAGTAAGTGGACTTCCTGATATTGAAACTTTCACAGCCTATGTGTAATCACTAGACTTCTTAAGAGTACAGAGCAGATCACCACTGATTTCTCAAGAGTATAGAGCAGAACACATGCTCCCTGTAGACAGAATGGATCCAAGGAGAAAGGGCAGAGTTACACACCCCCAGTCTTTTATGCAACTATTTTCACCAATCAAGTAAGATATTTGCCCTCTCTTTCCAAGAAAGGGATGAATGAGGCTATAAGGAAAAGTAGTTAATAGATCTCCCTCTGCCAAGAGGTAGGGAACATGTCCTCACCCTTACAATTCCATGTTATTCTTTACCGTGTTTTTATTTCCTTAGCTCTTTTGAATTTACCATTTTAAAGCTTTATCTGTCCTCTAGACTGTGAAATCCTGAGGATAGGTCTAAATTTACTTTTTGTAATTTCAACAGCTAACAAGAGTATTTTTTTTCCAGTGAATAAGTAGATGAATATAAACACATTTGATTTTTAGGAAGGTTTTGGTACAGCTGAATTAATCATTTATCAACTTTTTTTTCCTGATATTTTGGTGACTGTATCATACCAATCATTAAATATGTTTTATGTTAATGGTGAATGCTAACTCTTAGGAACTAGCCTACTCATGTGCCTAATATTTTTACTGTTTCTAGAGCATAAAAGAAAAATTAAATTGAATAAGTTGAATTAATATCCAATATTATTTCAGTTGCTTTGGCTCAATTTACAAAGGAAAAAAAAACCTCTAAATATTTAATACAAGCTGTTTTAAAAATAATGGCATGAAAAATCAACTACTGGGACCTTATGAAGATAAAAAGCTTCTGCACAGCAAAGGAAACAACCAACAAAACTAAAAGGCAACCAACGGAATGGGAAAAGATATTTGCAAATGACATATTGGACAAACGGCTAGTATCCAAAATCTATAAAGAGCTCATCAAACTCCACACCCGAAAAACAAATAACCCAGTGAAGAAATGGGCAGAAAACATGAATAGACACTTCTCTAAAGACATCCGGATGGCCAACAGGCACATGAAAAGATGCTCAACGTCAATCCTCATCAGGGAAATACAAATCAAAACCACACTCAGATACCCCCTCACGCCAGTCAGAGTGGCCAAAATGAACAAATCAGTAGACTATAGATGCTGGAGAGGATGTGGAGAAACGGGAACCCTCTTGCACTGTTGGTGAAAATGCAAATTGGTGCAGCCACTCTGGAAAACAGTGTGGAGGTTCCTCAAAAAATTAAAAATAGACCTACCCTATGACCCAGCAATAACATTGCTAGGAATTTACCCAAGGGATACAGGAGTACTGATGCATAGGGGCACTTGTACCCCAATGTTTATAGCAGCACTCTCAACAATAGCCAAATTATGGAAAGAGCCTAAATGTCCATCAACTGATGAATGGATAAAGAAATTGTGGTTTATATACACAATGGAGTACTACGTTGCAATGAGAAAGAATGAAATACGGCTATTTGTAGCAACATGGATGGAACTGGAGAGTGTTATGCTAAGTGAAATAAGTCATACAGAGAAAGACAGATACCATATGGTTTCACTCTTATGTGGATCCTGAGAAACTTAACAGAAACCCATGGGGGAGGGTAAGGAAAAAAAAAAAAGAGGTTAGAGTGGAAGAGAGCCAAAGCATAAGAGACTCTTAAAGACCGAGAACAAACTGAGGGTTGATTGGGGGTGGGAGGGAGGGGAAGGTGGGTGATGGGTATTGAGGAGGGCACCTTTTGGGATGAGCACTGGGTGTTGTAAGGAAACCAATTTGACAATAAACTTCATATATTGAAAAAAAGACAATAAAAAATAATGGCATGAGTTTTGAATTTAGAATTAATTTTTAATTAATTAAAATTAATTTAAACTAGGGCATTATTTTTTTTAATTCCTAAAACACTGACATCTCTGGTTTCCTTTCTCAAATAACAAAAGATTAGGAAGAGCAAAGCACAGAATCTCAGGATTAGAAAGGAATTACAAATAATTTCCTTCAAATTTCTCCCTACCCCATGAATTTCTTCTCTGACAGTGATGAAGTACTCATGAGCTAAGTAGGCTAGTCATTCCATAAGCAAATTATTCTATTCTATGCTTCTGCATTGAATAGAAAGGTATCTCACCTGTATTTTTAAAGACTGAGTCTAGTTTAGGTTTTATACACAAATAGCCAAATTGAACCTTGTTCATAAACGATTTCCCTTAAAATGTTTGGAGTTTATTGTCGTAGTTCTCCCTCTCCCTTAGGTTTTCTTGTCTGTTAGCTAAACACTTGTGGTTTTTTCAATAGATCCTCATATAACACGATGAGCTGAACTTTTAGTAACTTATTTTTAAAGATTTTTTAAATGTTTATTCATTTATTTTTAGAGAGAGACTGGGGCAGAGAGGAGGAGAGGAAGAATCCTAAGCATGCTCTGCACTGACAGTGCAGAGCCTGACACGGGGCTCAATCCCACGAACTGTGAGGTCGTGACCTGAGCGGAAATCAAGAGTTAGACCCTCAACCAACTGAACCACCCAGGTGCCCCACTAGTAACTTATAATTGAACAGGACACGCTAAATGCAAGGCCAGCTCAACAGGAAGGAATATGTGGCTTCATAGTCACTCATGCTCTGCCCCTTTGAAATCCTGGGTGGCCCTGGAACCATTCCCATTCTCTTTGCCCACGTGTTCAGAAATTTAAGCTCTCAAACAACTAAGAAAAGGGGCAACTTTTGCTCCAGTTTTGCAGTTTTTGGAGGCAACAAGACTAAACTTTATTTAATTTTTTATTAATCCTTCTGTTTCTCATAGGGACATGTGCTATGGGAAAAATTTAAAGACATGTCACTAATAAGTGAAGACTTATTGAACAGCAAAGCATTCTGGAAAGTTCAGAAATGAATACAATAAAAGGAGCATACTGGTTGAGAAATGATACCAATATATGTGGTTTGGAAACCGTGGTGTTTTGTGTGTTGAATATTTTTAAAGTGGTAAAGAAGTAAGCAGTGGTTGTGAGCATAGAGATGGGCAGAACCTCACTAGACCATGATTGCATCTGGGCTGGTAAGTGTGTACATCAAGCTTCACATTTTACATAAGCAGCAATAAGAAACCACGTGGCACCAGCAGTCTGCCTACAAGTTTCCTTAGTTTGATCATCCAGTTAATTAGATACATTTTCTTATTTTACACGTTATTTCAGATGACTGCATTGCTAAACTTCTTGCATCTAAATCATTGGTGTTTCTATTCCTTGCGTTTCTAAAATCATTTCATCACTTTCCTTTAAGCCCCTACTGGCAGCCTCTCCAGAGGCCCCAGCCCTCTAGTCAGGCATTTTAGTATTTCACTAACTCTCTCATCAGAATCCTTTTAGGTTCTGCTCATTGTCTGAGTCTAAAATCCTCCCATCACAGTTATTTGTTACAGCAGCTTTCCACATCCAAGTTTCCTAGATCTGTATTAGTTATTTATTGCTGAGAAGGCTAACACTCCTAAATACAGCAGTTTGAACCATAAAAATGTATTATTTCATACAGTTTTTTGGTGGGTCTGGCTTCAGTCTTTTGGGGTGGTTTTGGGTCAAAGTCGTTCATGACGTTGTAGTCAACATATTGTTTTAGGATACCATCATGAGGAAACCATGATCCACATGGTTATATAGATCTCACCACGTGGACCCCTCCACAGGGTTATTAATTGTCTTCATGTCTTTTTATCTGGCTTCCCCCTTCAAAAGTTTTCCAAAAGACAGCAAGACAGAAATCACAGTTTCTTTTTGACCTTGGCTTAGAAGTCACACATCATAATTTTGACAAAATCACATTGGTTCTCTAGGTCATTCTTATTGGACAAGAGAGGCAAATACATGACTATGTGAGTACAAGAAGGAAAGAAAGGGCCATTTTTGATGCTAGCTTCCATGTTACTGCTATTCCATCTCTCTTTGTCTCTTCCCCTCACCCCTCCCCCACCCTTCAGCTTTATTCAGGCATGATTGGTAAATAATATTTTAAGGTATTAAAGGTTTACAATGTGATGGTTTAATATATGTACCTTTATGAAAGAATTCCCTGCATCACGTTAATTAACTATCTCTTGTTCAATCTCTCAAAACAGTCACTTCACATAACTTGTCAACTTTTCTAGTTGTTTACAATGGGAAGGTAAATTCCACAAGATTTATACCTTCATGGATGGAAATGGAACTATGTTACCATTGTTTTCACATAAAAAACAAAGTGATAAATCAAGTTATGGAAAGTAGAAATTTTGGACTCATACTTTTGAAACGTTAAACAGGCTTCCAAGGGAGCAAATTAAGTATTAAAAAAAAATTCGAAAAGGGAACCAAGATGGGGGAATAGCATGGAAGTTTTTTTTGTGTCTTGCGTCCATGAAATACAGCCAGATCAACAATAAGCCATCCTGCACATCTAGAAAACTGATCTGAGGATTAACACAACAATCTGCACAACCTGAACCACAGAATTCAGCAAGTATGTAGCGCAGAGAAGTGAACTGGGGGAGAGAGAAGCCACAGAGGGCAGGGAGGTCCTTTTGCGAGCAGAGAGAGAATGGAGACGGTGGGGAGAATATGGGGAAAGCACCCCTCCCCAAAAGCAGCTGGAGAGAAAGTGGAAAATTGGAAACAGCTGCAGGGACTGAACTAGAAAGGGAGAAAGGAGAAACACAGGGTTTAAATTCCATTAAGACTGTAAACAAGGGGAAAGCAAAGGCTGCAACTCCACAGCTTAATACCTGGCGGTGCTCTGGTGGGAAGGGTGAATCCCCAGGAGCAGAGTGGGGTCTGGGAGGTACTGAGCCACATGGGGAGAAGCAGTTCCACTGCAGAAACATTTGGTAGAGGCTGTGAGGCAACATGGGCCCCACAGACCCCAGAAAATGGCCACATTCGCTGGTGCTGGAACAAGGTCGTTAAGGGTGAAGCCTGGTGCCAGATGTGTGTTGTGATTTTCCATAATCCCTGAAACACTGCTGATATGCTGTCTCGCAAACTTTTTCTGGGGTGGTCTACCACCCAGCTGTAGTCTCTGGACATAATCAGCAACATGGGTCCTGTGAACTTTCCTGGGTGTGGCCGGCATTCGGCTGTTGCTCGGTGAGACTCTCCCACAGAGAGGCTGAATGGGTCAAAGCCGCAGTCCCTCAGAAGTAAGGGGCCGGGGGAAACAGCCACATCTGAGACAAAATGTGGGAGAGAGGTACTACCAGGGGCTTGGTCACGGACAATGTAAAAGCGGGGAGTGGACGAAAGCTGAAGACAAAGGACGGGTGTGCGATTGCTGACTGGGGAGAACAGAGTTCGGATACTAGAGAATGTGTAGCTGGGTGACGCCATTTTCACCCCTCCAGCGCATGCGCATACGCACCTACAAGCGCCACAACAGTCTACCACAGTAGGCTAGCAGCGCCATCTAGTGGAGAATAGAGTCATTACACTGAGCTCTGCCCAATAGGCCAACCTCACTCTTCAAGAACAAAAGTCTCACTGCCTGCTTAGTTTATGGACTATAAACCACTTCATAGTCTCACTTCTAGGGAAAAACAAAGTAATTTCAGTCATATTTCAGTCTGTTAGCAGGTCCATCTATTCAATTTTCTTTTTTTTTTCTCTTTTCCTTTTTTCTTTTTTTCATTTCTTTTCTTTTTCTTGAATACAGAAAAAGAAGAAATTCATTTTTATTTTCAATTTTATTAAAAATATTTTTCTTTAATTTTTTTACTATATTTTCTACTTTTGTGTAAATTTTTTCAAATTCTATTTTACTTCCATTATTTTATTTTAGTCTACTTCAGTGTATTCATTTTTTCAAATTTTCAAATGATTTCCTTTTTTTTCATTTTTATTTTTTCATTTCTTTTCCCTTTCTTGAATACAGAAAAAGATTCATTTTTAGTTTTTTTTTCATTTTTAGTTTTTATTAAAAATATTATTTTTTTCTACTACAGTTTTTACTTTTGTGTAAATGTTTTCAAATTCTAGCTTATTTCATCATTTCATTTTAGTCTACTTCAGTGTATTCATTTTTTCAAATTTTCAAATGATTTCCTTTTTTTTTCTTCTTTCCCCTTATTTCTCTAATCTATCAAGCCATTTTCAACACCCAGACCAAAACACACCTAGGATCTAGCATCATTTATTTTATTTTATGTTTGTGTGTTTTTAATTTTTTAATTTTAATATTTTTTAATTTTAATTTTTTTACTTTTAATTTTTTCTACCTCATTAATTCCTTTTCTCCCTTCAAAATGACAAAATGAAGAAATTCACCCCAATAGAAAGTGCATGAAGAAACGATAGTCAGGGCCTTAACCAACATAGATAAACCAGATGTCTAAACCAGAATTTAGAATCACGATAATAAGAATACTAACTGGAGTTGAAAATAGATTAGAATCCCTTTCTGCAGAGATAAAAGAAGTAAAAACTAGTCAGGATGAAATAAAAAATTTATAACTGAGCTGCAATCATGGATAGATGCCGCAGCGGCAAGGATGGATGAGGCAGAACAGAGAATCAGTGATATAGAAGACAAACTTATGGAGAATAACAAAACAGAAAAAAAGAGGGAGATTAAGGTAAAAGAGCACGATTTAAGAATTAGAGAAATCAGTGACTCATTAAAAAGAAACAATATCAGAATCATAGGGGTCCCAGAAGAGAAAGAGAGAGAAATAGAGGTAGAAGGGTTATGTGAACAAATCATAGCAGAAAAAATTCCTAACCTGGGGAAAGACACAGACATCAAAATCCAGGAAGCACAGAGACTCCCATTAGATCCAACAAAAACCGACCACCAACAAGACATATCATAGTCAAATTCACAAAATATGCAGGTAAGGAGAGAATCATGAGAGCAGCAAGGGAAAAAAAAAGTCCCTAACCTACAAGGGAAGACAGATCAGGTTTGTAGGAGTCCTATCCATGGAAACTTGGCAGGCCAGAAAGGAGAGGCAGGATATAGTCAATGTGCTGAATCAGAAAAAAAATGCAGCCAAGAATTCTTTATCCAGCAAGTCTGTCATTCAAAATAGAAGAAGATATAAAAAGTTTCCCAGACAAACAAAAATTAAAGGAGTTTGTGACCACTAAACCAGCCCTGCAAGAAATTTTAAGGGGGACTCTTTGAGGGGAGAAAAGATGAAAATATAACTAACTAACTAAATAAATAAATAAATACTAAAAGCAACAAAGATTAGAAAGGACCAGAGAACACCACCAGAAACTCCAACTCTACAAGCATCATAATGGCAATAAATTCATATCTTCCAGTGCTCACTCTAAACGTCAATGGACTAAACGCACCAATCAAAAGACATAGGGTAACAGAATGGATAAGAAAACAAGATCTGTCTATATGCTGTTTACAAGAGACCCACTTTAGACCTAAAGACACCTTCAGATTGAAAATAAGGGGATGGAGAATGATGTATCATGCTAATGGTCAGCAAAAGAAAGCCAGAGTAGCCATACTTACATCAGACAATCTAGACTTTAAAATAAAGACTGTATCAAGAGATGAAGAAGGGCATTATATCATAATCAAGGGGTCTATCCACCAAGATGACTTAACAATTGTAAACATTTATGCGCCAAATGTGAGAACACCCAAATATATAAATCGATTAATCACAAACATAAAGAAACTCATCGATTGTAATACCACAATAGTAGGAGACTTCAACACCCACTCACAGCAATGGACAGGTCGTCTAATCAAAACATCAACAAGAAAACAATGACTTTTAATGACACACTGGACCAGATGGACTTAACAGATATATTCAGAACATTTCATCCTAAAGCAGCAGAATATACATTCTTCTCCCATGCACATGGAAAGTTCTCCAGAATAGACCACATACTGGGACACAAATCAGCCCCTCATCAAGTACAAAAAGATCAAGATCATACCGTGTATATTTTCAGACCACAACTCTATGAAACTCAAAATCAACCACAAGAAAAAAATTTGGAAAGGTAACAAATACTTGGAGACTGAAGAACAACCTCCTAAAGAATGAATGGGCTAACCAAGCAGTTAAAGAGGAAATTAAAAAGTATATGGAAGCCAATGAAAATGATAACACCACAACCCAAATCCTCTGGGATGCAGCAAAGGTGGTCATAAGAGGTATATAGCAATCAAGTATATAGCAATCCAGGCCTTCCTAAAGAAGAAAGATCTCAGATATACAACCTAACCTTATGCCTTAAAGAGCTGGAAAAAGAACAGCAAACAAAACCCAAAACCAACAGAAGACAGGAAATTATAAAGATTAGAGCAGAAATTAATGCTATTGAAACCCAAAAAACAGTAGAACAGACCAATGAAACCAGAAGCTGGGTCTTTGAAAGGATTAATAAAATTGATAAACCACTAACCAGTTGATCAAAAAGAAAAAGGAAAGGACCCAAATAAATAAAATCAGGAATGAAAGAGGAGAGATCACAACCAACACAGCAGAAATAAAAACAATAAGAGAATATTATGAACAATTATATGCCAATAAAATGGGCAATCCGGAAGAAATGGACAAATTCCTAGACATAAATACACTACCAAAACCAAAGGAAGAAATAGAAAATGTGAACAGACCCATAGCCAGTAAGGAAATCGAATTAGTAATAAAAAATCTGCCAAAAAACAAGAGTCCAGGGCCAGATGGCTTTCCAGGGGAATTCTACCAAACACTTAAGGAAGAGTTAACACCTATTTTCTTGAAGGTGTTCCAAAAAATAGAAATGGAAGGAAAACCTCCAAACTCTTTCTATGAAGCCAGCATTACCTTGATTCCAAAACCAGACAGAGACCCCAGTAAAAAGGAAAACTATACACCAATTTCCTTGATGAACATGGATGCAAAAATCCTCAACAAGATATTAGCCAACCAGATCCAACAATACATTAAAAAAAATGATTCACCACGACCATGTGGGATTTATACCCGGGATGCAGGGCTGGTTCAATATCTACAAAACAATTATCGTGATTCACCACATCAATAAAAGAAAGGACAAGAACCACATGATCCTGTCAATAGATGCATAGAAAGCATTTGACAAAATACAGCATCCTTTCTTGATAAAAACCCTCAAGAAAGTAGGGATAGAAGGAGCACACCTTGAGATCATAAAAGCCATATATGAACAACCCAGCGCTAATATCATCCTCAGTGGGGAAAAACTGAGAGCTTTCCCCCTAAGGTCAGGAAGCAAGACAGGGATGTCCATTCTCGCCACTGTTATTCAACACAGTATTGGAAGTCTTAGCCTCTGCAATCAGACAACACAGAGAAATAAAAGGCATCCAAATCAGCTGGGAGGAGGTGAAACTTCCACTCTTTGCAGATGACATGATAATCCATATGGAAAACCCTAAATATTCCACCAAAAACCAATAATCCAGTGAAGAAATGGGCAAAAGATATGAATAGACACTTCTCCAAAGAAGACATCCAGATGGTCAACCGACATATGAAAAAATGCTCAACATCACTCATCATCAGGGAAATACAAATCAAAACCACCATGAGATACCACCTCGCCCCTGTCAGAATGGCTAACATGAACAACTCAGGGTACAACAGATGTTGGCGAGGATGCAGAGAAAGAGGATCTCTTTTGCATTGTTGGTGGCAATACAAGCTGGTGCAGCCACTCTGGAAAACAGTATGGAGGTTTCTCAAGAAACTAAAAATAGACCACCCTACAACCCAGCAATTGCACTACTAGGTATTTATCCATAGGACACAGGTGTGCTGTATTAAGGCACACATGCACCCCCATGTTTATAGCAGCACTATTAACAATAGCCAAAGTATGGAAAGAGCCCAAATGTCCATCGATGCATCAATGGATAGAGAAGAAGTGGTATATACATACAATGGGGTATTACTCGGCAATCAAAAAGAATGAAATCTTGCCATTTGCAACTAAGTGGATGGAACTGGAGGGTATTATGCTAAGTGAAATTAGTCAGTCAGAAAGACATATATATGACTTCACTCATATGAGGACTTTAAGAGACAAAACAGAAGAACATAATGGAAGGGAAACAAAAATAATATAAAAACAGGGAGGGGGACAAACATAAGGGACTCATAAATATGGAGAACAAAGAGAGGGTTATTGGAGGGGGAATGGGAAGGGGAATGGGCTAAATGGGAAAGGAGCATTAAGGAATCTATTCCTGAAATCATTGTTGCACTATATGCTACCTAATTTGGATGTAAATTAAAAAAATAAAATTAAAAAAATATTTAAAAATTTTCAAAAATAGAGTTTATATAAGATGTTTGAACCAGATATATAAATTTTGGAGCCATCAGCATATAAATAGTTTTTAAAGTCATGGGGTTAAATAAGATCATGTAGGGAACAAAAAAAGAGGTCTTGAAGACAGTCCCAGGGCCTTCTACAATTTAGAACTTTTGAAGATGAGAAAGTTCCGGAAAGGATATTGAGAAATATGAATTAGTGAGGTAGGAACAGAGGTGGACAAAAAAACCCTTCAGGTATAGTTCATATAAATGTGAAGAAAATTTTTTAGAAGATATCAACTCTACCAGGTGCTGACAAGATGATGTCTAAGGAATGACTATTGGATTTGAGAAGTAGATTCTAGTCATCTTTTGATTCCAAGTCCAATATTAGAAGCACACATAAAACAAACAAAAATCTGGCTGACTGATTCAAATCCACTGTTTTGTTGCACAATTTAATATGTTACTCTCCTTTCCCACTTCTTTATAATCTCTTACTAAGGGATTGCACTGAGTACCAGAGTCCTCAAAACACCTTTAGATTCCAAGTGTTAACTTGGGGAGTCCATCTGCTGTTGTAACTCTACGGTGTTCACATGAAACTGGCAGGAGAGCTAACAATCAGACAGCCATATCCTGTATAATGTGCTTCTTCTACTGTGGCAAAAATGGGACTTAAATTTTGGCAGGAAATGAAAGAAATTTTGCATTGTGGTTAGTATTTGTGCTTCTTACGTCAAAATATAAATTGAGACAACCCCAGGTGTATGTTGGAGAATTGACTAACCTACAATACAGCCAATGCGTTTTAATGCTTTAATTAGAAATAGGGAAAAAATGAATCTGTGATTATTACCTTGTAATGTCATTGACATTAAAGCAAGTGGCATACCCTTATGTGAAAAGCATGTATAGATGAAAAAAAAAATAATTCAAAATATTTAAGCTCATATAAAAGTGAAATTTGGAAGAGTGTGAAACAGCATTTAAATGGACATGCATTCTTTTTTTTGTTATTTAAATCAAGATAGTATGTTTTTTCAAGTGAATTTTCCAAATAACTACAACATGGTTTTAAGAAACATTAAAAATAATTTTCAGGAATTCTAGTTCAAAATGTTGTATATCTGCAAGCCCCTGATATAATCTTGCAAACTTTTATTAAAGCCACTTGTGAATTAAAAAAGAAGAGGTCAGAAACTCACAATCATACTTCATTCTAAGATTTACAGACAATGTGACATTAAATATAGTTAGGAATCCCTACTAAGAAAAATGGAACAAAACAGAAAAATTACCTTTGACTTTGACAAACCATAATTTCTTGGCTTCTCATGAAACACAAAATCATATGGAAAAAAAAAATATACATCTCTTATTGTTTATTCCACTGTGAGGTTTTTGTTTGTTTGAGAATCAGAGCCTGTATCAATTGGAAAACCAGATAACTCTCTCCCTATTAGATAGTCCTTTGCCAAAAGCTGGAATTAGTATTGCTGAGAGTTGATATATATATATATATTCCTCGCATCCCACTCCTCTGATGGTTCTGATTTAGTGTATCTGAAATTGGTTTATTTTTTTTAATGTTTATTTATTTATTTTGAGAGAGCATGACAGTGCAAGCAGAGGAGGCGCAGAGAGAGAGGGAGAGAGAGAATCCCAAGCAGGTTCCATACCATCAGGGCAGAGCCCAATGCAAGGGGCTGGATCTCACAAATGGTGAGATCATGACCTGAGCTGAAATCAGGAGTCGGTCTCTTAACTGACTGAGCCACCCAGCCACCCCAGAAATTGGTTTATACATACAATTTGGAGGAGGTGAACCTGGGTGGCTCAGTCGGTTAAGCATCCGACTTCGGCTCATGTCTTGATCTCCTGGTTCTTGAGTTCCAGCCTCGCATAGGGCTCTGTGCTGACAGCTCAGAGCCTGGAGCCTGCTTCGGATTCTGTGTCTCCCTCCTTCTCTGCCCCTCCACCACTCACACACTCTCTCTCTCTTTCTCTCTCTCTCTCCCTCTCAAAATTAAATAAACATTTTAAAAAATTAGAAAAAATAATATGGACGAAAAAGGAAAACTAATTTTCACTGAAATTCTTCTATGTATATCTGGTTTAAATTTCTATGCCACTAGAATAACAATGAAGGGTAGTCAGAATGCTGGCCCATGCCACCATTTTTCTGTATTCCCACAGAATTGCAAATTGCTTAAAATGTCTTTGAAACAAGTGATATTGCAGTATAATATATTCTGGAAGTTGTAGGTTCAGTGACACTAAAGGTCAAAAGACAACAAGCATCATGCATCTTGGCTAATATTGTGCAAGAAAAGAACTTGCCTGTCAACCAACAAAAATACAGGTCTGGTAAAGCTTAGCCATAGTTGTCAGCATCTAGGAGAATCAGAGGAAAAACATTTCTTTGAAAATATATACTGCAAGATCTAGAAGAATTTTCACAAGAATATTTGACACCCTTAAAGTGCAGGAAGACATAGGCCTTCTCATTTACATAATTCAGAAAGATAAATTAGGCAAATGCATGAGATGAAAAGGGATTTGGATAAGGTAAAACAAGATTGCAAACAGCATCAAGATATAATAGCAGAATTGAAATCTATATTAGGAGTTAAAAAAGGAAAATTTAAAGCTTTATAATATTAGTAGGATAGGTAAAATAAAGGGTAACTTGAGATCCCACCTAAAGTCATGGATGAAAATGACCAGGAAAAAGAATAATGAGAGTAAAGTTATTAACTACAGAGAAAAGAGAATATAATAATTATATGATATAATTGATGTCTCTAGGAGGTCAGGACAAATGTAACAGCAGCAAGGGCCAAATATGTTTCTCATATTTCTTAACTAAGTTTTACAAATTAAAAAAAAAATTAATGTTTACTTATTTTTGAGGGGGGGGAGGTGGGGCGGAGAGGCAGAGAGCGAGGGAGACAGAATCTGAAGCAGGCTCCAGGCTCCGAGCTGTCAGCACAGAGCACGATGCGGGGCTCAAAACCACAAACCAGGAGATCATGACCTGAGCTGAAATCAGACAATCGACAGAGCCACCCAGGCGCCCCTAAGTTTTACACATTTTAAACCTTTGCTTTCTTTTCAGCACATTCTATTTTCCTGGATTACCAAACATGTTATATAGAGACCCTGCTATTTTGCTTTCTTCTAAAGATGCGTAAACTGTTCCAAAATTTTTGTCTAAATCATTCAGTAAGTGAGTTTTTGAGAGTTGCTTAACTACCAAATCTTCAAAATTGATGAAAATTTAATTCGATTTATAGATAGTTCTCTAGATGCTATGCTATTGTCTGTTTTGCTGTTATTTGTTTTGCAGTGTACAAACATCTACTGAGAATTACCAATTGTTCACAGATGATATAAGCGGCCATATCTTGCCTCTGGCACTTTTCATTATATAAATGGAGTACCTGTGTCATGTTTGTATATGTATGTGTGCATTTACTTAAATACCTAAATCTCTACTAACTTTTTTCTTAGGAAAAAACATGTTTATTTAAACAACTTTTGGTATCTATAAAGGTGACCGTAAGGATGACTTATTTGGCATATTCAAATGATAAAGTATATATCCTAATGTTAATTCACCTTCCCAGTAATACAATTTATTCAGTCATGGTTTTTTATTGTTCATTCATGTTACAAGACTGATTTTATAATTTTGTATTTTGGGTAGTTTAATAGCTATCTTCGTTCATTCAATTATAATGTCTTACTTGTTACTTTTTCTGCATTCATTCTGACACAATAACTTTGACATGTACAATCCAGTCCTGACACACCTCTCCACAGTTCACCAGCTCTTTAAACCCAGGGAATTAGTGGGTTTTAGGTATATATTTTTTCCCTTCTAAAAAGAGGAAGATCGTTTGTGCACCTATGATGGATGTTTCTCCTTAATCTCACCCCATCTGTGGTGCCTTTGTCTGAAATTCCTCTCTATCAGAAGTTTTTAATAGTTTTTTTTCCCCTAACATATGGGGTGGATAGAGATTTCCTGTACTTGTAAATGCCTTTATCTGTTTCATCATTGTGCCAGGCATGTAATTTTGATGGAAGGAAACAAACTGACAAAGTAACAAAGATAAAATTGATATCTGAAGTTGGCTTTTTATTTCAGGAAATTTTTGTTCATTTTTATGATAAGGAAATTTTTATTTTCCCATTGAGTAAATTAGATCCATTAAATTTATTTCTCTTATCTATTATTTTAAAATGTTTTTTTTTCATTAAAATTTTAGTTTTATATTTCAAAGTGTTTCAAATCCCACAGTGAATTACCAAAAACATTTCAAATTCTCCCTCTTTTCAGTCATTCAAGACCTAGGTAAGATTATCTACCTAGAGGTATGGTACCCAGGATCATATAATGTAGAGAATCATCTGATGAAAACATCCTTCTCAGGATGACAAAATACTTATATCCTTGCTTCTAACTCACATCTTTTACTATATGGTTTAAGATCCTGGCTTCAGAGTTCATGTGACATTGAAGAGGTTATTTAACCCCTCAATATCTTAGGGTTTTCATCTCTAAATGAGAATGCAATAATTTCCACTGCATATGTATATGATTCAATGAGATGAGACATCTAAAATTTACACAGAATATGTGGCAAAACAGTAAACACTCAAATAATAATTTATTATTGTTTGCTATTTAGTTAATGTTACAAATTGAGTCTTATGGGTTTTCTTTTGTATTAAACATCTAGGAGACTGGATATCTGCAGCTGAACCCCTTCTCACACATTCTTCCTGGACTCAATACCTTTATCCATGTAGCAAATGATCTTTGGCTTCTATATGCATGGGCCAGTTCCTTCCCCTGGATTTTCAGAGAAGAGCCCAATGAGTTCAAGCAGTCCTTCTCTCAGATATCAAAGAGGTGACGTAAAGGTTGAGAGATATTAACAACTTTTTTTCTCCATGTGTAGAGTGAAAGAAAAATCCGTTGTGCAGGGAAAAGCAAAGTCTAGAGAACATGCCTTAACAGAGGTTGCATCCCTGTTCTATGTGTTCCTGAGGTTTAGCACACCCCTTTTATTTCCAGCTTGGTTGTTCTATGAAATAGTCTATTATTTTTCAGTTTAGGTATGTTAACTAATAAAGCTAACTGCTGTATTTCATTAATCATGGCATTCGTTTATAGTTCCATGTTGCCATTGAGTTTACCTTCCTCTGTCTCTATAGCCAATGACCCAACCTCTTATATAAATGGCCTCAAATGAGGCCTTCAAATGAGAGACCAATTAGCAGAAGTTTTAAAGACAGAATTGTAGTTCTAGATGATTTTGGCCTTGGTAGTTGATTGTCTATATTCTTTTCTCCTGTGTAGTCTTTTTAGAGTTTAAATAAGTATTTAAGTAAACTGAACTTGGTTTTCTCTGATTCTTGAAGAAATGCATTTCTTTGGCTTCAACCCAGTTCAGTAAAATTCCTATGGAACTATGACAACATTTAACTGGCTTTTATTACTCCAGTCTCAGGGCCCTCTAATTACCAGAGTAAACTTTCTAAATGAAGTTCTAATAATATTACTTCCCACTCTACATACAAGAATTGCCCATTAAATGTAGAATAAATGGTAAATATCTTTGGCTTATTAGGCTCTCCTTCTCAATATCTGCTTTCATCTGATTGGCCAGGCTCATTTAGCACTACTCCCTTCTTCACATCTCATATAACATACAAAGTAAATTGCCTTGGAGATCCTGGATTCACCAGGCTATTGCACACTGTCTTTTTCAGTCAATGGTTTGCATTTAGTCTGGAATACCATTTCTTTCTCCCTTAAACATACCAGATCTTTGCAGTTAGTATCTGCTTTTCCTTTAGAACTAATTTAGGCGACTATTTCCTATGTGATAAGTTTCCTGCCATCTTCATTAGAATCAATCACTTCTTCCTTATATTCTGCATTTTTATATAAATCATTTTTAGCCCAAATATCATTCTATTGCTAGACCAAAGAATATAGCTTAGAGATATGACATTAAGAACCATGTTATGTTCACTGATATACATTTGTGCATCACCAGGTACCTACCACTTAGCTTGCTGTCAAAAATATATGATGGCTTTAGTTGTATGAAATTCAGGACATATTTAAGTTATAACCAGTATCAAAATATAACATTTGCTATTTTTCTTTAGCCTGTCAGATTTATCACTGAGTCTTAGTAGAAAATTATAGTAATTTAACATAAATTATTTTCTCCATTTAAAAATATTATTGGGCAGGAATCTACATATTTTCTGGTTCTGGATAAATAGAAATATCAGATTTTTTTAACGTTAAGGAAAAGTGAATATATAACACAGTAAAAAGAAGACATGACTTAAAGTTAAAAAATTGGTATTAATTATGACTTTCTGATGTATTTACTTAAACTTAATGACATTTTTATCACTTCCAAAATGTTGTAATGCTGACTTCCCTTCTCTGTTTTTTTAAATTTATTATTTATTTATTTAATACAATTTATTGTCAGATTGGCTTCCATACAACACCCAGTGCTCGTCTCAACAAGTGCCTTCCTCAATGCCCATTACCCACTTGCCCCTCTCCCTCACCCCCCATGAACCCTCAGTTTATTCTCTGTATTTAAGAGTCTCTTATGGCTTCCCTCTTTCCCTCTCTTTGTAACTATTTTCCCCCTTCCTTTCCCCCGTGGTCTTCTGTTAAGTTTCTCAAGATCCACATATGAGTGAAAACATATGGTAACTGTCTTTCTCTGTATGACTTATTTCACTTAGTGTAATAGCCTCCAGTTCTGTCCATGTTGCTGCAAATGGCAGGATTTCATTCTTTCTCATTGCCAAGTAGTATTCCATTGTATATAAAAACCACATCTTCTTTATCCATCCATCTGTTGATGGATATTCAGGCTCCTCCCATAATTTGGCTATTGTTGAAAGAGCTGCTATAAATATTGGGGTACATGTGTCCCTATGCATCAGCACTCCTGTATCCCTTCGGTAAACTCCTAGTAGTGCAATTGCTGAGTTATAGGGTAGTTCTATTTTTAATTTTTTGAAGAACCTCCACACTGTTTTCCAGAGTGGCTGCACCAGTTTGCATTCCCACCAACAGTGCAATAGAGTTCCCATTTCTTCACATCCTTGTCAGAATCTAGTCTCCTGTTTTGTTCATTTTAGCCACTCTGACTGGTGTGAGGCGGTATCTCAGTGTGGCTTTGATTTGTATTTCCCTGATGATGAGTGATGTTGAGCATCATTTCATGTATCTGTTGGCCATCTGGATGTCTTCTTTGGGAAAGTATCTATTCATGTCTTCTGCCCATTTCTTCACTGGATTATTTGTTTTTTGGGTGTGGAGTTTGGTGAGTTCTTTATAGGTTTTGGATACTAGCCCTTTATCTGATATGTCATTTGCAAATATCTTCTCCCATTCCATCGGTTGCCTTTAGTTTTGTTGATTGTTTCCTTTGCAGTGCAGAAGCTTTATATCTTGATGAGGTACGAATAATTCATTTTTTGCCTTTAGTTTCCTCAGCTTTGGAGATGTGTTGAGAAGAAAAAGCTGCGACTGAGGTCAAAGAGGTTGTTGCCTGTTTTCTCCTCTAGGGTTTTGATGGTTTCCTGTCTCACATTCAGGTCTTTCATCCATTTTTAGTTTATTTTTGTGTATGGTGTAAGAATGTGGTCTATTCTCTTTTCTTTCTTTCTTTTTTTTTTTTTTTTTTTGCATGTTGCTGTCCAGTTCTCCCAGCACCATTTGTTAAAGAGGCTGTCTTTTTTCCATTGGATACCCTTTCCTGCATTATCAAAGATTAGTTGGCCATAAATTTGTGGGTCCAATTCTGCGTTCTCTATTCTATTCCATTGGTCTATGTGTCTGTTTTTGTGCCAATACCATACTGTCTTGATGATTACAGCTTTGTAATAGAGGCTAAAGTCTGGGATTGTGATGTCTCCTGCTTTGGTTTTCGTCTTCAATGTTACTCTCGCTATTCAGTCTTTTGTGGTTCCATACAAATTTTAGGATTGTTTGATCTAGCTATGAGAAGAATGCCAGTGCATTTTGATTGGGATTTCATTGAATGTGTAGATTGCTTTGGGTAGTATTGACATTTTCCCTGCTCTGTTTTGAGATCATTTGTAGCAATATGTGCGAATGTGTTTTCACTTTAATTTTTTAGAGGTTTTTTTTGTTTGTTTGTTAGATCACACAATCCTTTCGTGTTTGTTTAAAACACTATTGATGTGGGGCGCCTGGGTGGCTCAGTCGGTTGAGCGTCCGACTTCAGCTCAGGTCACGATCTCACGGTTTGTGAGTTCGAGCCCCGCGTCAGGCTCTGGGCTGATGGCTCAGAGCCTGGAGCCTGCTTCCGATTCTGTGTCTCCCTCTCTCTCTGCCCCTCCCCCATTCATGCTCTGTCTCTCTCTGTCTCAAAAATAAATAAACATTAAAAAAAAATAAAAATAAAACACTTTTGATGTTAGTATCCAACAACATTCCATACTTTGACTTACTACTTAATGACTAAGTACCTGTTCTGTATGCATTTTACCTGGTCTGTTTATCAAAGATCAATATAAAGCTCTTCTCACTCGGGATTTTTTTTTTTTAAGTTTTATATTTCCAATAAAGAAACATTCTGAGAAAAGTTGAGACTGTATCTGGGTATTTTCTTCTCATATGGTTAGGCATTCCCAGGTAGAATCTCCTATCTCGCTTTATATTTTGTATATTTTCCTTATAGCTATAGAAGTTGTTATTACTCTCAAACTTTCAAGCATATTTTCCATTTTTTAATTTTAATTTCTTCTTTTTAACCTCTTTGGGTTCGTTGGTAATCCATTGAACTTTTCTCACCATTTTCCTTTTGATAAGTGGAGATTACACTACTTTTATAGTTTATATCATAAACATATGATTTTCTTTCCAAAAATGTTTTTCAATGATTACCCTAAACTTACTAAAATTTAGATATAAAATTTTCTGTGGACTTTTTCCTCCCAGTAATAGTAGGTGGATCAAACTGCCAATGGAAAAAAAAAACACGTAAAGAAAAATTATAGATTTTTTTTAAAAAACTGATCTCAATAACATTGAACAGTTGAGCTGAAAATGAAGAGATGCTAGGCCCAAATCTGAAGGTAAATTTGTCCTAGAGACATGAGAATAATATCTGAAAAATAAAGTGTCTTTTGTCTTGGTATTTACCCATAGTTCAAATATGAGTATGTCACATCAAGGTCCAAATTGAGACAATAAGATGGCATTTTAAAAAACCCTCTTCACAATAAGCTTGAAATAAAATGACCACTCTCAATTAAGGCTTAACGAAAATTAAACACTCTCACCTTCTCTAAATTTCTGAACCAGTAGCTAATTCTGCCTAGAAGTTGAGTATAGAAAGTGCACTAAAAACAAAACGAACAACACAAACTAAGACTCTGTGACACTTGCACAGATTTGCATCCAGATGTGCTGAGCTTGTGTAGGCCAGATAAACTCAAAGCTTTGGATTTGGTCTGTGATAGTCTGCAACTGATAATGAACCCTGTTCCCGACAGCTGTAAATGCAAATATTCTGTAACACAAAAACACATTTTCATCCTGAATCTCAGGACATTTCCACCAATAATTTTTATCTTGAAAACAACAGTATGAGATCATCTAGCACAAAAGAAAACACAATTTAAGTGTTGCCAATATGGAGTGGGTAAAAATAGGAGGGAAAAAAGAGGAAAAGAATGAATGAAAGAAAGTTGGGAAACAGCCCAACAAAGGACAGTTTAAATCCAAGATGTCATAATAATTACAATCAGTACAAATGGACTAAATATTTTCCTGTCACATTGGGAGAAATCACACCAACTATATGCTATTTACAAGAGACAAATCTAAAAGACAAAATACAGAAAGGGCAAAAGTAATGGAATAAAAGAAGAAATATTATACAAGCTTTATTTTCAAGTACACATGGAAAAATCTAGCAAAAATTGAATATTTATAAGAACAACCTAAACTCATATTACCATTCTGACCATAGTCTAATCAATTCTATCACTTTGGAGAATGGATTGACACTAAACTGTATACTTGAAGTTATGTACACCCTATAGCTCAATAATTATATTAATCACTATATACAGTGGTACAACTCATTCACATGTGCACCTGGAATCCATATACTAGAATATGGCAGCATTGTAATAGCCAAAAACCTTAAACAATTCAAATGTTCATCAACATAATGGAATTGTGGAAAATTCATGTAATAGAATATTAAAAACAATGAAAATTAACAAACTATAGCCTCAGTGTATTTATTTTACAAACACAGTGTTGAGTGAGAAAAGCAAAAAGCTGAAAACAAAAAAATAGCAAGTTATGATTCTGTTTACATAAAGTTCAAAAGTAGGAAAAATCAAACCAGGCTTCAGCAGCTATGGCCTGTAGGTTAAGTCTGGCTTATCATCTGTTTATTTATTTAAGTTTCTATTTTAATTCCAGTTAGGTAACATACAGAGTTATATTGATTACAGGTGCTATTGGAACATAAACATGCTCATTCTTTTACGCATTATCTATGGCTATTTTTGTGTTACAATTGCAAAATTAGGTAATTGTGACAGAGACCCCTATGGCTCTCAAAGACTAAAATATTTACTCTCTGGCCTTTACAGAAAATGTTTGCTGATCCTTGAACTAAAGTCATTTTTTTAGGGGTGGGTATATAAGTGCTCAAACCTTAAGAACCAAACAAGGAATAGGAAAATAATGATAAGTAAGCTTAATTTTTCCTTCTGAGGTTGGGAGAAAGGGATTGTAATCACAAAGTGATATACTCATTTCAAATTCCACCAAAAATAATGATACCTAGGAATAAACCTAATCAAAGTGGTGAAATATCTATCCTCTGAAAACTACAAAACATTGATTAAATAAGTTGAAGATGGCACAAAGAAATGGAAAGACATTCCATGCTCATGGATTGGAAGAACAAATATTGTTAAAATGTTTATACCACCCAAAAAAATCTACAGATTTAAAACAATCCGTATCAAAATACTGACAGCTTTTTTTGGAGAGCTTTAACAAACAATCCTAAAAATTATATGGAACCACAAAAGACTGTGAATAGCCAAAGCAACTTTGAAATAGCAAAGCAAAGCTGGAGGTATAACAATTCCAGACTTCAAGTTATATTACAAAGCTGTAGTAATCAAAACACTATGGTACTGGTGCAAAAACAGACACATAGATCAATGGAACAGAATAATAGAAAACCAAGAAATAAACCCACAATTATATGGTCATTTAATCTTCAACAAAGCAGAAAAGAATATCCAATGGGAAAAAGACAGTGTCTTCAACAAATGGTTTTGGGAAAACTGGACAGCTACATGCAAAGGAATGAAACTGAATCACTTACTTATACTCTACATGAAATTAAACTTAAAATGGTTGAAAGGCCTAAATGTGAGACCTGAAACCATAAGAATCCTAAAAGAGAGCACAAGTAGTAATGTCTCTGACATTGGCCGCCATAGCAACATTTTTCTAGATATGTCTCCTGAAGCAGGGGAAATAAAAAGCAAAAGTAAACTATTGGGACTACATCAAAATAAAAAGGTTTTGCACAGTGAAGGAAACAATCAACAAAACTAAAAGGCACCCTACTGAATGAGAGAAGATATTTGCAAATGACATATATGATAAAGGGTTAGTAACCTAACCATATAAAGAACTGATATAACTCAACACCCCCCAATAATACAATTAAAATGGGCAAAAGACATGAACAGACATTTCTCTAAAGACATACAGATGGCCAACAGACACATGAAAAGATGCTCAACATCACTCATCATCAGGGAAATGAAAATCAAAACTAGAATGAGCTATCACCTCACACCTATCAGAGTGTTTAAAATAAAAAACACAAGAGACAACAAGTTGTTGGTGAGGATGTGAAGAAAAAGGGACTGTTTTGCACTCTTGGTGGGAATGAAAACTGGTGCAGCCACTGTGGAAAACAGTATGGTGGATTCTCAAAAATGTATAAGTAGAACTACCCTATGATCCAGTAATTGCACTACTGGGTATTTAACCTAAAAATACAAAAACACTAATTCACAGAGATACATGCATCCTTATGTTTGTAGCAGCATTATTTACAATAGCCAAATTATGGAGGCAGCCCAGGTGTCCATAGATAGATGAATATATATATATATATACATATATATACATATATATATATATATTATTCAGCCATAAAAAGAATGAAATCTTGTCATTTCCAATGACATGGATGGAGCTAGAGAGTATAATGCTAAGCAAAATAAATCAGTCAGAGAAAGACAAACACCATATGATTTCATTCATATGTGAAATTTAAGAAAGGAAAAAATTAGCAAAGGAAAAAAGAGAGAGGCAAACCAAGAAACATCCTCTTAACTATAGAGAACAAAGTGATGGTTACCAGAGGGGAGATTGGTGGGGAGAATGGGTGAAATAGATGATGGGGATTAGATAGAGCATTTGTCATGATGAGCGTTAGGTGATGTATGGAATTGTTGAATATCGTACACCTGAAACTAATATAACATTGTATGTTAACTATACCTGAATAAAAGTTAAACAAACAAACAATGTGACATACAAGGGGCTTCTGCACTGCTACTAATGTTCTTTTTTTTTTTAACCTATATTAAGTGATTGTTTCATGTGTATTAGATTTACAAATGTTCAGTAAACTATGTATGTGGTTATGCATGCTATGATACTTTACAATTCAATGTCTTTAACATGGAAACAGAAACAAAAAATGGAAAACATAAAATAAACCAATGATATGCTAGGGCTTTGCATAAATATTTTACTTCCATAAAATATCCCTGAATTTCGCTTGGTTGTTATTAATTTTCTTGCTTCCACCATCCAAATTCTGTAGCCTTTTAATGGTCAAAAAAGACATCACTTCCATTTAGTGTCTTCAGCTTCTCATCAAATAAAGCGGATATCTAACAGAACTTCAGATCCTTTGCAATCTATTATAGATATTATATTTAGTCAGGTCCCTTGAAATCAGAACTCATCTTCTGTTCATTTTCGTCTCTTGTACTCTGTCTAGAAAATCCAAATGAATCTAAATAAAATTTTTGTTGAACTGAGAAAGAAAGCATCAGTCACTTATTTCTAATTTAAATATCTAGGATTCCAAATGCGGATCAGACAGCCACAGAACACTCTGTACATGCTTTTTTCTCATTTGCAAACTAGGGACAAATAAAGCTAACTAAATTTATAGAACTATTTACTAATAAAATTATCCCATTGTGTCTTAGAACCATAGTCAAGGGGGTCAACATTTTAAAATATTTCCAGAATTATAGATTTCCCCATTTTATACACATTTTTATCTGAGTCCCAGCATAACATTAGGAAGACATGCTGGGCTGACAGAAAGCGTGTTCCAAATTTGGAGTCAACTGAAGTTCCAAAGTTTTGTGGGAATGATAACGTGCTGGTTCGGGGCTCCAAAACTTACATTTCTCCAGATGGAGCGTTGTTAATATTCTGGATTTGTGGCATTGCACTATTTTGAAACAAATAAAATGAAGCAGTAAAAAGTAAGTTTGTTTGCCATATGGCTGTTTATTTCTGTGTGTAGAGCCTCACTGTGAAATATATGTCTCCTCAGTGTGGGACAGCCACATATTCACACCGGCACACCTGCTTTTAGCATAAAGAATCCTTCTCATAGATGACATTAAATTCACAGTATCATGATTTGAAGAATTTCTCTCATCATTTACGAGACTCTGGGGAGCGGTCTGGCTTATAAGACACAGAAAATGAGATTATATACCAGTAGCTTTTACCCTTTAAAATATATGTATTATTTAAATATGAAAAAGAACTGTTTTAGGTAAGTACAAGAATATGACAGGTAGGAGGTGACTCCCAATACTGTGAAGGAAGCTTGTGTTGCAATTCTACCTGTGACAGGGGTTTCTGATGCAGCCTTGGGCAGGGAATGACATTTCTCTACCTAATCTATTCTACCTTTATAATTGGGATTTAAATAATAGAATCACAGAGTTATTGATTTCCTAAAATTTGATCTCGCTTTGCTCCAGGAAAGATACAGTGAGGATACCAAAAGAAGCAACAACTCCTTTCTTCCCTCAAAGGAAACAACTTCTGCTCCTAATCACTACAGTGTTGCTTTCAGGGTCAGAGGTCAACCTGTTCTTTGGAATTTGCTTTCTCTTTCCCACTGGAGAGTCAGAGAAAGTGTGACCCCTTACATTCCTACAGAGGATTTTTAAGTGTTGCTTTCAGGCTAGAATAAGAGGCAAAGACACTCTGCTAAGTTAAATACTCTCTGTTTAGCTCAGAGCCCAACCCTCAGACCTACAAACTCTTCTCAGATAAAACTGTTGAGATTCGATGGTTACTTCAATATTTTACTGAGGCATTCAATCAATGCTTTATGGAAATACCAGCCTTTATTACATAAATTTTGCAATCTTTTTACAAGATTTCAACTTCTTTGAACCTGGATAGTGTAAAATATCTCTTCGACAAGTATTAATTACTTAAGTGAATATGATAAATCCTAGAGACTTCCAAATGTTGAATCTATAAACACAAAGCATATATTAAATATTGTTTATTATTAAAGAGGAAGATTCAGTCCATATTGTAGAGGTATATAAGCTCATAATGTGGTTGGAGAAATATAATTATGAATGAAAACAACTTTATTCTTAAAAAAATATATACTCTTGGGGTGCCTGGGTGGCTAAGTTGGTTAAGTGTCCAACTTCAGCTTGGGTCATGATCTCATGGTCCGTGAGTTCGAGCCTCACGTTGGGCTCTGTGCTGAAAGCTCAGGGCCTGGAGCGTGCTTCAGATTCTGTGTCTCCCTCTCTCTCTACCCCTCTCCCACTCACCCTCTGTCTCTCTCTCTCAAAGGTGAATAAACATTTTTTAAAAATTTAAAAAGTAAATATATACTCTTATAAATTATTCTCTTTTTTGCTGTTATTTATGTTTTGTCCAACTGCTGGGTAAATTCTGTTTTCTTTTGCAACATTTTCAGTATCAGTCAACTTTCAAGGCCCATCTTATTCAAGATGCTTCACTAGAAATGTCATCAACGTGACCATCTCTGAATTTTTCCAGGTTTTGTTGACAAACTCTGTCACACCAGTGTCTTATTAAAGCACCTAGAGCAGTTGTTATTTCTGCTCACCAGGTCTGATCAGCATGATTCATTATAGAGTAAATCAGTGTGAAGTTCTACGAATGTTTTAGTCTCTTAGGCTGCCACAGCAAAGTGCCACAAGCTGAGTGGCTTAAAAAAACAATTTACTTTTTCCCTAGTACTGGAGTTTAAAGTCAAGGTGTCAGCAGGGTTGTTTCCTTTTGAAGATTGTGAAAAAAAAGGTTATATGCCACTCTCCTACCTTCTGGTGCTGTGCAGCAATCCTTGGCATTCCTGGGCTTGCAGATGCCTCCAATCTCAGCTCTGTCTTCAGCCGGGGTTCTCTCTGTATGTTGTGTCTTCACATGGCCGTCCTCTTATGCAGGTGCCACCGGTCATCTTGGATCAGGTGTACACTCAACTTCAGTAAGATCTCATCCTAACTAATGACATCTATAAGAAGCCTTTCCAAATACAGTCACATTCTGAAGGAATGGGGATTAGAACTTCAACACATCTTTTCTGGGGGAAGTCACAGTTCAGCCCATATTGGTTATACATTCAGATACGTTCAAAGAACATTATGTCAGAAAGCAGGAATTCTGGTAAACATTAAGTAAACCACTAAAGGTATAATGTTGATGCTACCAGTTGAACACAAACTTCTTCTGACCCTACTTAATCATTGGCTTTTAAAAGTACTTGTAAAATGGATGGAGAAATCAATTTGCTCCAATAAATCAACCACCTTCTGATTTAAAGTTATGTTAATCTTCAACCATTGTCAAAGTTCTATTTGGCTTTTGTAACTTTGAACAGCAGCTTAAATGGTGTGATAGGAACAACTACTCCTATGTCTTTGGTACTAATTTCTGAAATTCTCTTAGGAATGTGGTGCATTCAGTTTGCTGTTTGAGAATGAGATTCTATGCTGAGAGTTTACCCTTAGGTTTTCTTGCCATCCATGACCTGTATCAGGTCAAGGCACCAATGTGGAGATTCTGTGATTTGCCATGCCTATCCCAATGAAGCATTCATGGATAGGAAAAAATAAACATGGGGTAGTTTGAAAATCTACTGGGCCCACTGTGAGACCAACTTGGACCAAAACTTAATTTATCACCTCACCACTATAAGCCCTTGGTGGTGGTGTATAAATAATTGGAAGAAAACATATAATATTTAACATATATACCCTTTATTTGGGAAATGGGTCTCCATTTCAATCATAGAGCTTCAGGCTACCAAGAACCATGAGAAATCTAAAATTGTATCCTGTTTGCAAGCTAATAAGTTAACCTGTCACAGTTTCATGGATGCTTCCAGAAGACAAGAGACTCCTGGGTCAGAGACAAAAGATTTTATTGCTCAAAGCCCAGAAGACAACAAGCTTCATGTTTGTGTTGGTTCCCTTGCCCACAATTTCCACAGGGTCATGTGGCTTGACCCACATAGATACTATGCATGCAGAGGGTTAGCATCTGAGGTAAAGAACACCATGTTTAAGAAACTTCAATCTTCTATAGTAGATTACAAACAAACCTGCCTGACCTGTGCTGCAGAACAAGACATTATGTTTGTTATCCAGACAAAAAACAAGTCTGTCCTCTACCCCAGAAAGAAGTACTATCGCTTTCTTCCACAGTTGTTTGTTATATAAATATCTATATAAAGGAAGTCCAAAGGAAAAAGTTGTTTATACCCTTGCTCAAAGACTGACCAAAAACAAACAAACAAACAAACAAATAAATAAATAAAAAGTAAGCGAGCCATGGAGAATCATCTCTCAACACAAGTATGAATTTATTTAAGCCTGGAAGATGGGTAACAGGTAATTACTTCCAGTTGAAGTTATCCAAGTCAGGTTTCTAGTAACCAGATTTAAAATTTTTTTCCCCATAATATATATGAAGTATTACTTTTGTAAATTGTCCCAAATTAATTGCTTCTCAATGCATTTGTGATGGAGAGTCTTCTGGGCCCTTTTGTTGGTAGAGTCAGCAGGAGGTGGTAGTGGGAGAGGATGTAAAGCAAAACATAGAAATTCAAACAATTCCTATCTTTTTAGCCTTAGGATTCTCTTCTGCACATAATGATAGGGAAGTTCTGGCATTTTTACCTAATTGAGTATAGGTTACTATTGAACTCAACTTTTATTCAGACTGTTAGAGCCAATTTTCACAACTTTAGTGAGCTATTAAATACAAAATGTCTGTTAAGTGCATTCTTATGGATATAGTCAGCTGGAAACTTCTTTTTGGAATTTTTATTTAAGTATAGTTGACATACAATACTATATTGACTTCAGGTGTATAATATAGTGATTCAAAAATTCTATATATTACTCAGTGTTCTCCACAATAAATGTAATCACTACATATCACCATACTATGTTTATTATTAACTATATTACTTATGCTGTACTTTTCATTTCTGTGACATTTATTTCATTGGCCTTATGTTTCTTGAATCAGCCTTTATAATCCATTTCTGCATATACTTCTTGCACTCCTGCTGATAAAAAGTAGCAAGATTTTTCAATTATTTTTGGCATCTAAATTATTTTAATAAGATCTCCCCAGGGGTGCCTGTGTGACTCAGTTGAATGTCCAACTCTTTATTTCAGCTCAGGTCATGAGCCTAGGGTTGTGGGATCAAGCCCCACATTGGGCTCCATGCTAAGCATAGAAATCGCTTAGGATTCTCTCTCTCTCTCTCTCTCTCTCTCTCTCCCACTCATTCTCTCTCTCTGTCTCGCTGTCTCTCAAATAAATAAAATAAATAAATAAAAATAAATAAATAAAGATCTTCCTATACATCATGTAATCTCAATCTCTGGATCAAAAGCAATGAGGGAATTTGGGGATGAATGCTAAGCATAATATGCATTCCCTTGCTAAACAATTCTACATGTGAAAGTTTGGGAGCTCAGTGTTCTCATATTTATCTAAGTCTGACCAAATTTTGCCATCCCCTTCCTTTCCAGTTAATGCCCTAATCTTAATATGAGTAATTTGTTCAGGCTATGAATTCAACTTGAAAACAAGTTGCTCACTCTACTCGTGTATAAGCACTCTGGTTTTCTACCCTTGTTTTGAATGGCAAATTTAAGTCTCTGAGTTTATCATACACTTTTACCAAACTCTCTATCTTAGGAATATGGTGAAGAATCTTGCTATATTATTGTCATCATTATCAACACACTTGAAAGATACAACTGCTGCTTGATTCTCCAAAGTTTTTCCTTCAATCATCACTTCTTCCAAAGCAAACACACATGATAATACATGTAATACTTCTGAGGCTGCAGACCATACATATTTGTTATCCTATATTTATTTGCAAAAATGTTATTGTTATTTTCAATCTATAAGAGGTAAGCAACTCATTTCCAGTATCCCATCTTTGAGATCTGTTTCCTAGGACCACCCAGGTACCAAGAACTCCATAAGTCAAGGTTCAGTCAGGAATATAGAAACAATTTGGAATTTTAAATACATAAAATTTAATGCAGGGGATTTTTTAAGAAAGATAATAGAATTGCTGAGAGCAGTAATATAGAATGTGAGGAGAAAGGTTGGCTTCTAGATACATTACCCAAACAAAGTAATACCTAATTACCTTTTCTTTCTAATCCCCAACATTCTCTCATTGTGAACTACTAGCTGAAACTAACTTGAAATAGTTGTAAGGGGAAATTTATAAATATGGTTGACTGCAAGGCATGGCAGAATATGACAGATAGAATAGTGCCTTCCTCCCACCACAAAGATGTTTATATCCAAATCCTCATAACCTATGAATATGTTATGTTTCATGGCTAGAAGGAATTAAGACTGCAGATGGAATTAAGGCTGCTAATCAGTTGATTTTAAAATAAAGAGAAGATCATGGATTATCTGGATTGACCCAATATAATCACAAGTTTCTTTTAAATGTGGAAGAGTTAGGCACAAAAGTTAGGGGAGATGCAGAAAAGAAGCAAATTTAGAATGATGTGATATGAAGACTCAATCCGCCATTGTTGGCTTTGAACATGGAAGGGGGCCTCCAGCCAAAGAATGCAAGCAGACTCTAGAATCTGGAAAGGGGAAGGACACAGATTTTTTTCTAGAGCCTTAAAAAGGAACAGAGCCCCACAGATACGTTGTTTTTAGCTCAATGATATTCAGTTTGGAATAATGATCTTCGTAACTGTAAGACAATAAATTTGTATTATTTAAAGCCACAAAATTTGTAGTAATTTGTTATGGAGGCAATAAGAAATCAATACACAGAACAAGGTAAAAGGGATAGATATGAGGAAATGGACGATATCTAATACTCTTAATTCCCAACATAGCAGTTCACAACATCATGCATGATAGAAAAGTGTCAGATTCTTCAATGCATAAACCTTAAGATATGTATAAACACTAGTGAGATCAACCTCTTTTTACCATTCAATCAATTATATTATCCTGAAAATGAAATTATATTAATAAATTTGAATTCATTAAAAATCAATACTTAAGTTTTTAACAATTTATATGGTATGATTCATACATATGTGCATATTATCCCATTTTAGAATGACTTGTCATCAAGAACTTAAGGTCAACTCTCAAGATTATTATCAGAATTAAATATTGGTTCAGGAATTCCAGCTGAGGCTTCTGAAGAATTCTAGGATAGCATCAAATACAGAAGTCTACTTTGTTCCTATATCTTACGGAATATATGGTTATTTTCAATCCAGGTGGGTGGGTTAGCTTAGAACTTAGGCCATCAAGTAAACCCAGAAAAAATAAAAAGACTTAGTCCTCGGTTGACAGGACACTGTCATCATTCAATTCAAAAGTTTCATATGTAGAAAAGAATGGCTCAGGCCAATATGTAATATGTAAGTTAAGAGTTATGTGCTCAGAGTATATTATCCAATGTCAGGTTGCAGAAGTCTTAGAGGACAGAGGGAGAACTGGAACAGAGTTGCACAAGTGCAGACTTCCTTATTCAGAGGAAGGCAAGCATAGAAACAAAAATAAAAACACAAATAAACCCACAACCAACAAGAAAACACGTGCCTGCGCGAGCAAACACACACACACGCACGCACACACACACACACACACACACTTAAAACAAAACAAAACAACAACAGAAAACAAGCCAGGCAGTAACAGAAAACAAGAAACAGAGTAGAAAACGAGACACAGCATTTCAGGATCCCAAGAAGTCAAGTGGTTCCTGTAATCAGCCCAGCTAGAATGATTGCTTTCTTGTCCTGCTTTAAAGTAGTCTTGCTCTTGATAAAGTGAATTCACAATACAGGTTGCTACTCAGAGTAAGGAAAGTGCAGACATTTGTTACAGAGAGAGGAATCTCTTCATCTGGGAACAATCAGAGTACTAATAATAATCTATTTCAATTTTTTATTTTATTCCTGTAGTCAACAGGTATTACTTAAAAAAACTATGATACAACAGTCATTGTGCTACTCACTGAAAATACAAGGATAACAACTGTCTTCATGAAGTGTATGATTGATTAACTTCAGTATCTGGGTTAGTCTGAACCATCCTATAAGTTGTTGTAGCCTTTGTGGTCCTAAACTAAATTATTACTCACAGTTTAACTGATTCTTACACTCTGTGAAAATAAGGTAGTTGATCATTACCATCCAAATCTTTTTCATTAAAGATGGAGCATTTACATTTCTCCCAGTAGTAGTAATCATGTTTTCTATTTTTAATTTTTATTCTTTTTTTTTCTGGATCATCTCAAAGTTTTTTCAATGTCTTATTTAGATTATGGAACTTAAAGTTACACATAGGAAAATGTTGCTTATATATTCAACAATGACAATCAAAATTGAGGAAGTTCACAGCCTTACTAAAAGGTTACGGAATATCTCTGGATTTCTGACGATAAAACTTTGCAGTATCTCTTAGAAAATAACATGAAAACAGAATCTTTCAAGAGGCCTTAAAGCATAAATCTGTAGGATTTCATAGATGTAACAGGTTAATTCTAGAGTTAGTACTCTCTTGTGGTATTGTAGCATTTAGCATGTTAAAGATAAAACACATTTAATGATCACAGGAGAGAATGCAATCATAAAAGCAAGTTCATCTGCACTCTCTTCCTATTCTCCAGTTTAGCTGGAAAACTGGAGTAAATATCTGTGTGTGTGTGTAGTGCAATTTTAAAGGCATGGGAAAATGATACTTCTAAGTTAAATGATTCTGGCCCCAACTAGCTAGTCAGGAGCAGCATGGATGCAGAAATTGAAGTGTTGAATGCTTCTGATATGCTCCCACTGGATCATCTGAATAAAATGCTGCAGTGCTAATCCTGTTAGAATAATCCAATTTAATCATATCCTTAATCTAAGATATTGTTTTTCTCCGAATGTTTCTATTGTTTGTTAAACCAGGATTTTGTTGTGCGGCAAATATATTGACTGTAACATTTATGCTGACATAATTGAATGGTTATATGAAAACCTTTATTAATTAGGCTATTAAATCTATCACTCTTAACTCACATGTGACATAAGAAAGCCATGTCCAGAAATAAAGGCATAGAACCTGCATTTTGGCAAATACTACGTCGTCTTCTCACTTGTGATTATGCTAAGAAAAGAAATAAACAAATCTCTTCTACCCATCACAAAGTTGCAGGAGACTCAGTCTGGAAGTATGTACTGATATTTACTCCAGAAAAATGTAAAGATAAAATCCTGATTTGGAACACTGAGCCAAAAACAGTTGACCTATGCAGCTTATAGCTATGTTTAGATACAGATGCAAAATATTTTAGAAGTGGAGGCAGTGATGGGGACAAGATGGTGTGGAAGGTTGGGCAACTAAGATGTCCAAACATTGAAACTGTTTCTAGTAGTTACATGCTCATGAAAAAGAAGAAACAGTTGCTGTGTTAAAATAGCCAAAATAGTGGGGTGTCTGGGTGGCTCAGTTGGTTAAGCATCTGACTTCAGCTCAGGTCATGTTCTAACAGTTTGTGAGTTCGAGCCCCACATCCAGTTTTGTGCTGACAGCTCAGAGCCTGGAGCCTGCTTTGGGATTCTGTATCTCCCTCTCTCTGCCCCTCCTGGGCTCATGGTCTGTGTGTGTCTCTCTTTCAAAAATAAATAAACATTAAAAATTTTTAATTAAAAACTAAATTAATAAAATACCCAAAATAAATTGGAAGCTTTTTATTTATACTCTGCAGATTTAAGACGGAAAAATAATATTGAATGAGAACTCAAACTTGTGCTGGCGTAGACATAACTTCAGTGAATCTCACGAGCCATATCTTAGAGCAATGGGAAAAGAAATATTTCATTATATTTTATCAAATAAGGAATTAAAAAATTTAGCTGGTTTATGCAAACTCCATAGTTTAATTAATGCTATTTATTATTTGGAATATGTTTACTTAACAAACACCATGAAAGGATTAGGGCTGCTAACTTACTAATAATGTTATAATGTTTTTAAGAAAAAAAATTTCTTGGCATTGCATTCTTCGGCTGATACAAGTAACTTCTTTGAATTATAGTTATTGTGAATTCACTGTGTACAATTAGGAAGGGAAAAACTTTCAAATGTAGTGCAGGGAAAGAATAAAGCTGAGAAGTAGCAATTAAAGATTTAATCATTACACCTCAATTCTCAAAAGATAATATAAATTGATCCATAGCTAATAATTACTCCTAACACACACATACATTTTTCACAACTTCCAAAGTATAGCTATAACTGAGGACGAAGGCATTCATAAATGTTATATTAGGAAGCTTTTACTTTATGATGCAAACCATGGCTGTGACCCAAAACAAGAATATACAATACCTTTCTGTGAGATATTCAGTCACTTCCATTCCCTTTGATGCTTTCTTCAGTTTCTGGAAAGAAGCAGAGGGAGTTCAGGTTTGTGGCCTGCTCCCCTGTTGTCCTTCATTGCACAGTCACTGAAACCGAGATGAAACCACAGCAGCTCACTCGTCCACATGCACACAACCCCCTGGCTTTCATCAGTAACTTTTCTTCTTTATGAAAGTTTCTATTGGAGAGCAGTGCACCTGATTATACAGTCCATTATACAGCTCCACTCACCATGGTCGGATGTGAAATGGGCAATCGCAGAAAACTTGACAAAAGTTTTCTTCATCTGTAAGATCCTCAAATGAGTTATTTTTTCTTCTAGTGTTGAGGAGCAGCTGAACCGAATATCTTCATGGACATACAGAATTGATAGATCAGTAAGGTTTCTCTGCCCTTAGCAACCTCTTTAGGTATTTCACTCTTCTGGCAGAACTAACATGGGGTTGAGTCAGCATCTCCATAACCAAAAGTGGTGGCCCTGAACATTTGTCATTGGATAAGACTTCTCAACAACGAGGAAAGAATAACTCTTATAAATTGTATTTATTTTGGGTTTTTTTGGTTCATTTTCATAATGTATATTGAATTTTTCCTAAAATTTGTGAAGATAAAAATTCACTATTTTATAGTTGTAACAGTTTCTTTTTTACCTATTAATGTAAACCCTTTTAAAGGTTTTTTTCCTTTAACATTTATTTATTTTTGAGAGACAGAGAAAGACAGAGGGTGAGTGGGGGAGGGGCAGAGAGAGGAAGACACATATTCCGAAGCAGGCTCCAGGCTCTGAGCTGTCAGCACAGAGTCTGGCATGGGGCTTGAACTCGTGAACTCTGGGATCAGGACCTGAGCCAAAGTCAGACACCCAACCAACTAAGCCACCAGGCACCCCAATGTAAACCCTTTTTAAAAAAGGTAAATTGATGCAACAATATAAAATAACAAATACAGCAACAATAATATATAGATTCAAATAACCTGGAGAGGTATGAAATCAGTTTTCTTACTCTAAAAAGGTCTATTAATATACGATGAAATTTATTAAATCTTCCTAGAAAACATTTCCCTTTAGGGCTGAAAAGAAAATGAAAGACTTTCACTTCCATTTTAAAAATTTGAAATTTTAAAATTTAAGTTTAAATTTTTAAAAAGTTAAAAATTTGAAAGATTGATTGAACAACCAAAAGAACTGCGGGTCTAGTTTAGGATTTCTCTTATAAATCACAATGTTCTTCCTTTTAGACTTTATAACTTAAAATTTTTTCATTGACAGTATATACATTTATTAATTGAACAAGTGAAAATATTTCGTAACTTCTATAGGCTAGGCACTCTTCTATGCACTGAGGATACAAATATAAAAAGAACAACAACCAGACAACATCCTTACAATGAAGACCTTAAAACTTAAAAGGGATTGAAATAAATGCAAAATAAATATATCATATAAGGATAGATGAGGTAAGTACTATGACAAAAATAGTAGAGTAAAAAATAGGCAGCAATGAGGGATGGTAATTAACAGCCTTTTTTTTAAGGAATAGAATTTAGTGATTCATCACTTACTTATAACACCCAGTGCACATCCCAAGAAGTGCCCTCCTTAATGTCCATTGCCCATTTCACCCATTCCCCCACCCAACACCTGGCCAGCAACCCTCAGTTTGTTCTCTGTATTTAAGAGTCTCTTACAGTTTATCTCCCTAACTGATTTTATCTTATTTTTGTGTCCATTCCCTTATGTTCATCTGTTTTGTTTATTAAATTTTACACATGAATGAAATCGCATATTTATCGTTCTCTGATTTATTTCGCTTAGCATAATACACTCTAGTTTCATCCACGTTGTTGCAAATGGCAAGGTTTCATTCTTTTTGGTCACCAAGTAACATTCCATTATGTGTGTATGTATATATATGTGTATATATGCATATATATATACACACATATATGTGTGTGTGTGTGTGTGTGTGTGTGTGTGTGTGTGTATACGCCACATCTTCTTATCCATTCATCAGTTGATGGACATTTGGGATCTTTCCATACTTTGGCTATTGTTGATAGTGCCACTATAAACATTGGGTGCATGTGCCCATTCGAATCAGTGCTCCTGTATCCTTTGGGTAAATACCTAGTAGTGCAATTGCTGGGTCATAGGGTAATCTATTTTCAATTTTTTTAGGAATCTCCATACTATTTTCCATAGTGGCTGCACCAATTTGCATTTGCAAAAGAGTTCATCTTTCTCCACATCCTCACCGACTATTGATTCCAGAGTTGTTAATTTTAGTTTGGAAGTTTTGCTCCCATTTCTATCTTTTGGAACAGCTTCAGAAGAATAATTGTTAACTCTTCTTTAAATGTTTGGTAAAATTCCCCTGGAAAACCATCTGGCCCTGGACTCTTGTTTTTTGGGAGACTTTTTATTACTAATTCAATTTCTTTACTTGTTATGGGTCTGTTCAAATTTTCTATTTCTTTCTGTTTTAGTTTTGGTAGTCTATACATTTCTAGGAATTTGTCCATTTCTTCCAGATTTCCCATTTTATTGGCATATAATTGCTCATAATATTCTCTTATTATTGTTTTTAATTCTGCTGTGTTGGTTGTGATCTCTCCTCTTTCATTCTCAATTTTATTTATTTGGGTCCTTTCCTTTTTCTTTTTGATCAAACTGGCTAGTGGTTTATTAATTTTGTTAATTCTTTCAAAGAACCAGCTTCTGGTGTCATTGATCTGTTCTACTGTTTTTTAGTTTCGATAGCATTAATTTCTGCTCTAATCTTTATTATTTCCTGTATTCTGCTGGTAGTGGGTTTTATTTGCTCTTCTTTTTCCAGCTTTTTAAGGTGTATGGTTAGGTTGTGTATCTGAGATCTTTCTTCCTTCTTTATGAAGGCCTGGATTGCAATATACTTCCCTCTTCTGACTGCCTTTGCTACATCCCAGAGGTTTTGGGCTGTGGTGTTATCATTTTCATTGGCTTCCATGTACTTTTTAATTTCCTCTTTAACTTCTTGGTTAGCCCATTCATTCTTTAGTGGGATGTTCTTTAGTCTCCAAGTATTTGTTATCTTTCCAATTTTTTTCTTGTGGTTGATTTGAAGTTTCATAGCGTTGTGGTCTGAAAATATGCACGGCATGATCTTGATCTTTTTGTACTTGTTGAGGGCTAATGTGTGTCCCAGCATGCGTTCTATTCTGGAGAATGTTCCATGTACACTGGGGAAGAATGTGTATTCTGCTGCTTTAGAAAGAAATGTTCTGAATGTATCTATTGAGTCCATCTGGTCCAGTGTGTCATTCAAAGTCATTGTTTCCTTGTTGATTTTCTGTTTAGATGATCTGTCCATTGTTGTAAGTGGGGTGTTGAAGTCCCCTACTATTGTCAATGAGTTTCTTTATGTTTGTGATTGATTTATATATTTGGGTGCTTTCATGTTTGGTGCATAAATGCTTAACAATTATTAGATATTGGTGGACAGACTCCTTAATTATGATATAATGCCCTTCTTCATCTCTTGTTACAGTCTTTATTTTAAAATCTAGATTGTCTGATATAAGTATGGCTGCTCCAGCTTTCTTTTGGCAACCATTACCATGATAGATGGTTCTTCATCCCCTTACTTTCAATCTGAATGTGTCTTTAGGTCTAAAATGGGTCTCTTGTAAACAGTATGTAGATGGATCTTGTTTTCTTATCCATTCATTCTGTTACCCTATGTCTTTTGATTGGAGTATTTAGTCCATTGATGTTTAGAGTCAGTACTGAAAGATATGAATTTATTGCCATTATGTTGCCTGTAGAGTTGGGGTTTCTGGTGGTGTTCTCTGGTCCTTTCTAGTCTTTGTTCTTTTGGTCTTTTTTTCCATCTTTTCTTTCTTCAGAAAGTCCCCCTTAAAATTTCTTGCAGGGCTGGTTTAGTGGTCATAAACTCCTTTAGTTTTTGTTGTTTGGGAAATGTTTTTATCTCTCCTTCAATTTTGAATGGATAAAGATTTGTTTCTGGATAAAGAATTCTTGGCTTCAAAAGTGATCATTTTAAAGTGAACAATTCAATAGCATTTAGTATATTCACAGTGTTTCAAAATTGCCCCCTTTATCTAGTCTCAAGACATTTTCATCTCACCCAAAGGAAAGTCTGCACTTATTAGGCAGAAGCTCCCAATTCTCTCTCCATCCCGGACACTGGAAGACTCTAAACTGCATTCTGTCTCTAACGACTTATCTATACATATTTAATATGTATATTTCATAAAAATACACATAATACAACAGGCGACCTTTTGTGTCTGGCTACTTTCACGCAGCATAATGATATAGAAGTTCATATGCGTTATAGCATGGATCAATACTTCATTCCTTTTAATTATTGAGTACTATTTTCATTCCATGGATATACCACTATGTATTTATCTGGACCTTTATTGATAGACATTAAGCTCTTTCCACTTTTTGATTATAATGAATAGGGCTACTATGAACATGCATTACATAAATGTATTTGTTTATCTGTTTTCAATACTTTTGGATATATACCTAAGAGTAGAATATCAGAGTCATATAGTAATTACATATTTAACTTTGTGAGGAACGTTAAAATATTTACCCATGGTGGAGCCATTTCACATTGCTATTATCAACTTTTCCCTGTTTTGCAAAAATTCATTACTTTTTGGAGTAGTTGTGCTTTTTAGGTTTGTTTTAGTTACAGCCATCATACTATGTGTGCAGTGGTACTCTGTAGGGTTTTGATTCGCATTTTCCGAATTAGTAATGATGTTGAGCAACATTTCATGTACCTTTGGTCATTTGTATATCTTCATGGATAAATGTCCATTCAAAATCTTGGCCCATTTATAATTGGGTTGCTCGCCTTTTGATTGTTCAAGTGTAAATGTTCTTTATATATTATGGATACTAGATCATTGTCAAATATATTATTTGCAAATATTTTCTCTCATTATATAGGTTATGTTTTCACTTTCTTAATAATGTTCTTTGATGCAAAACACTTTTAATTTCGAGAAGTCCAATTTATCTATTTTTTCTCTTGTTACTTTTTTATATAACTTTGTGTTATATTTAAGAGTCCACTGCTAAGTAGAAAATCATGATTTACCCTCTATGTTTTCAAGGATCTTACGGTTTTAGCTGTTGAATTTAGATTGTTGATCCCTTTTGAGTTAGTCTTTGCATATGGAATAAGGTAGGAAGCCAACTTCATTTTTTTGCATGTGTATATCTACCTGCTCTAGCACCTTTTTGTGACGAGACAAATTATTTCCACCGTTGAATGGTCTTGGGACCCTGTTGAAATCATTTGTTTATATATGTGATTTGTTATTGGGCTCTCTGTTCCATTCAATTGGTTTATATGTTTGTCTTAATGCCAGTACTACACTGTTTTGATTACTGTAGATATTTTGCAATCAGGAAGAGGGGTCCTCCACCTTTGTCGCTTTTCAGTATAGTTTTGACAGTTTAGAACCCTTTGAAATTCCATATGAATTTTAAAATCAAATTTTGTATTTTTGTAAAAAACTTCATTAGGATTTTTATAGAGATTGTAATGAATCTATAGATAAATTGGGGTAGTATATAAGACTTAATTTTAACAATAAGTATATAAGTATACAATAAGTATATAAGATTTAATTTTAACAATTAAATCTTCCAATCTTTGAACACAAATCTTTCCAATCTTTCTGTTTTCATTTTTTTAAGATATTTAATTTCTTTTAGCAATGTGTTGCCATTTAAGTCTACAAGTCTTTTATCCCTTTGGTAAGATTTATTCCTAAGTGCTTAATTCTTTGAAATGTTATTGTAAATTCCATTGCTTCCTCAATTTCTTTTTTGGATTGTTTATTTCAGGTATGAGGAAACACAACTGATTGTGCATGTTGATCTTGTATCTTGCAATTTTATTAAATATCACTGGTTTATGGTGTATATATAACCCTTTAAATATGCTGTTCAATTCAGTTTGCTAGTATTTTTTGAGGATTTTGACACCTATATTCATTAAGGATATTTGTCTGTAGTTTCCTCTTTTTGAGTTGTCTTTCTCTGACTTTGATATCAGGGTAATGCTTGGTTTATAGGATATGTTAGGAAGTGTTTATTCTATTTTGAGTATTTTGAGTATCTGAAATGAGTATTCATTTCCTCCTTAAATATTTGGTACGTTTCATCAGTGAAAGCTTAGGTCATAGAAACTCCTTTGATGGAAGATTTTCAATGATTCTTCTACCTTCTGAAACCTGCTATTGGAACCCTATAGTGAGTTATTCATGCCAGTCATTTTACTTTTCAGCTCCAAAATTTATATTTTTAATAGAATATTTATCTCTCTATTGATATCCTCTATTTGTACATATATTGTTCTCCTAGGTCTTTAGCACTTTGTCCATTTTTTTTAGCTCTTTGAGCATAGTTGGTTTAAAGTTATTGTCTAGTAAGTCCAAGGTTTGTGCTTACTCAGAGGGAAGTTTGTGTTAATTTCTTCTGTGAATAGGCCATACTTTCTTATATTTGTATGCTTTGTAGTATTTTGTTCAATGCTGGACATTTTGGATATTATAATATGGTAACCATGAAAAAATTAATTGCTCACCCTTCTTAAGATTTTCTTTTTGAGGCTTGCTGTAGGCTGGAACTGTTTGTTTCCTTAAGTGCTAAGTGGATGGGGAAGGAGAAAGAGAAAGAGGAGGAGGAGGAGGGGAGGAGGAGGAGGAGGAGGAGGAGGAGGAAAAGGAGAAGAAGAAGAGGAAGCGGAAGAAGAAGAAGAAGAAGAAGAAGAAGAAGAAGAAAAAGAAGAAAGGGAAAATGGAAATAAAGGAAGAAAAAAAAAATTAAATGAATCGAAACTCTTCCAGTCTTTGCAGATGACTCTGTGCATGATCTTTTTATGTTTCTGTGGGAGGATAAGATTCTGGAGATGCCTCTTCTGCCAATTTTGCTGACATCAACCCTCAAAAAAATTTTAAGGTATTTCTAAGAAATAGTATGGGGTGTGAGATAAAAATTAAGTAGCAAATTAGAAAAAGTATGGAGTGTGAGATAAAAATGAAGTAGCAAATTATAGCCCACTTTTTCACTCAACTGTGTGAATAATGTGCTATTTAGTAGGATGGGGGTTAGTATAGCAAATGTAAGGTGAAAGCATAAATTTGGTTTCAGATATAATAAATTTTAGTTGGTTATTAGATCTCCAAATGGAAAACTTAATAGTGTGGAGGAAGATTTGGTTCAGGGACTGCTTAGAATTAGAGCGATCTTAGAAGTCATTATTAAATGGATTTTTTTAAAGCCATTATGTTCACTTAGAACTAGTGTAGTTAGATGAAAGAATGGATCTCAGGAGAGAATTTAGGACATTACAACATGTGGAAGTTGGAAATTGAAGGATAATTCAGCCAAAGAAAATAGGAAGAAACAAAAAGTGAGGTAGAAAGAAAAATGGAAATGTATGGTGTCCAGAAGCCAAAAGCAGTAACTACTTAAAAGGAGAAGAGATCAGTTGCTTTAAATGCTGCTGAGATATCAACCATAATAATTGATCATTTTGTGTACTAATATAGAAATCACTGATGTCCTAAAGTTTTAGAGAGGTAATCTCAATTTGCTTAGATTCAAGAGAAACTGAGACTAAAAATAAAGTCAATAAACAGACATAAGTCTTCAAAGAAATTTTGCAGAAAATGAGAAGAGACAATGAGTGATAACTACAGGGGTGTATGAGGTAAAGGATTTTATTTTGAAGAGGGGATATGTGATATTATGTTGGCATGCTAATGGAAATAATGAAACAGAGAAAGAAAATATGATTCAAGAAAAAGTAAATTATCTTAATTTAAAATATTTAAACAATACCAATCATGTAACCATTTTTCTTTCATAATCTGTTATGTATGTATATTATTATTTTTTCTTTATACAAATGTGATCCAGTTATATATTTTAAGTTCATATAACATATAATTATATATATTATATAGTATTTCTTTATAAATTCATAAAATCCTCATAATTAGATTAATGGCTACATAATAATCTGTTAATATACCCCATATTTATTTAATGATTCTTCCCTTTAATATTGAAGTTGTTTCTACTTTTTCCTTTACAAACACTCTTATAACGAATATTCTTGTTTACACCTGTTTGTGAACATGTGTGAGTAGTACCTAGAATACATAGGTAAATTGCTGGATCAAAGAAGAGAAACAATTAAAATTGCAATTTCCCTAATTGATATTTAATGGCATTCAGTAAAATATTGCCACTTTTTTTATAGCAAGAGATGTTAATTATCAAATTCATCTGGAAGAAAAAGTATAAAAAATAGACCAAAAAAATCTCAATTAGAAGAGCAAAGAGGGGTCTATGCCAACTCATGATGACAGTATGGTATCAGTTCATAAAGAGAAAGACCAATGGAACAGAGACAATCAAAAAAAATATAAAATGCAGAAATACCCAAGTATATATGAAAATTTAGTATAAGATTCAAACAAAATCTTGAATCTATGGGAAAAAGTGGACTTTTAAAGAATTGATGTCGGAAAATTAAGTAGCTAGACAAATGTAGAAAATATCAAATTAGATTTGTTACACATGCTGTTTACGAGGAAAACTTCCAAATGATCAGACATTTAGGTTTAAAAAATATGGAATTATACAAGAATTGGGGTTAAATAAACAGTCCTAGATTAAAAATCTAGAAGAAATAAAGAAAACAATTGGTAAATGTGACCAAATGCTTGGTAAAAGCACCATAAGCAAAAGAAAAATGATCAATGTCCAATTAGGAAGATATTTACAATTTATGTCAAAAACAAAAGTTTAATATTCCCAATTATAGAGTATACAAACATTCAGAACCATTGTACACAACCCTATAGCAAAATAAATAAGAGACACAAATAGACCATTTACATATAACCTCCTCCTCTTCTCTTCTCTTTCCTCTTCCCCATTATCAGGCTTCAGGCATACAAAGATGCATCTCCTCAAACTTAATTAAATTAAATGAAAACAATTTTCTCAACTCTCAGATTGGCAAAAATCTCATTTTTGATAGCATGTTGCTTTGATGAAATATGGGAAAATTTAAGATGAAAAGTAAGAAAATATAATTATACAGCCCTATTGAGAAAATTGGGAGTAGTTAGTGAAGTTACATGTGACTTTTTCTTTTATTCAAAATTCCATGTCTAGAAGTGTATCCCAAAATACATTACCAAAAATTTGGAAATAAAGTGACTGCACATAAGTTCTGATAACTATAACTTTTATAGTATTTGTAACAAAAACAAAAACAAAACTGGAAACAACTCAAATATCCATTTATAGACTTGGGGATGATGGCACATCAGCCAATGAAGTAAATTGCAGCTACAGAAAGGAATGAAGAATATTTCTATGTAATGAGATGAAGGTATCTTCAGCCAATATATGTTTTTGAATGTTTATTTATTTATTTTGAGAGGGAGAGAGAGAACGGAGAAAGAGCAGAGAGAGAGAGAGAGAGAGGGAGACAATCAAGCAGGCTCCGTGCTGTGAGCACAGAGCCCAATGCAAGGCTTGATCTCATGAACCATGAGATCATGACCTGAACCAAATCAAGAATTGGTCACTCAACCAACTGAACCACCCAGGTGCACCCAAGCAATATAATTAAGAAGCAAGCAAGATGGGAGAAAGTATATACAGTGATGTATATATGCAATCTAAGAATGGGGAGAAATACAAATATATGTGTGTTTGGTTACTCTAGAAAGATAGATGGCTAACCTAAAAAACAAAACAAAAAAAGATGTTCCCTGTGTGAGAGAAAAGGAGCAAAATGGAGGGGACAGGGCACAATCTAGACTTCTCTAAATATGCCTTAATTTCTAGATTTGATTTTGTTGCTATAGAGATGTTAAGATATTTATAAAACAAATATAAATTTATAAAAAGCTTTAAAATATAAAGCAATATAAAACAAATGAGCCTGTCATGTTTCAAGTTGGTAGTATATTATACAAAGGAAAATTATTTCAAGTGAGTCTGAAACAGTTTAGTGACCAATTATCCCTTTTAAGATATGCCCTAAGAACAAAGTAAAACTAACAAAACATTTAAATTGCACGAATCCTCATATTATGAGTAATAACATTGGAAATGTTATTGTGATACATATATATAAATATCTAAACACACACACATATGAAAAATTATGTCAATGCAATTAAGACAATAATTCTAGCATAAGAAAAAGGGTTTTGAAACAGTGAAAAAATTCTGTTAAAAAAACTTTAGTCTTACATGTAAACTGGAAATATCAGATACATAAATTCAGTATATATAATCTCTTCTAACATATTACATATTTTCAATCCAGATTCTGAATAACACCACAGCAATGAGCAACTCAGGTGCCCAGACTGTGGTCTATAAATGTCATTTCTCACTATAAAAAATAGAAAAATGGAAAAATAGTTGATACCATATCTGGCAGGGGACAAATATAAGACAAGTTTCAATAATTTGTTGTAGTGACAAACACTGTTTATAAGACTACTCGGAATGTGGCAAAGAGAACTAAAGTCAAGCCGATGAGGTTATCATGAGTCAAGGATTGGACAGTTTAACCATCAATAAGAATGATAACTAAACACATACATCAGGTATGTTAAAACTAATATGCTTATAATGATACTTAAATAGTAAACTATTTTTTGTTAGCTTTAAAGAATGCTATAGAAAAAAAATTACTACTTTTAAAACTGGTAAATAGAGAAAGGAAGTGTTTATTATCCCGAACTCCAAATCAGACCCCCAAATATATTAAGCAAATATTAACACATCTAGAGGGAGAAATAGACAACAACACAATAATAGTAGGGGATTTCAACACCCTACTTTCAACAATGTATAGATCATCCAGACAGAAAATTTATCAGAAACATTGGACTTGAACTATACTTTAGACCAAATGGACCTAACAGACCTATACAAGAATATTCCATCTAATAGCAGCAGAATACACATTCTTTTCAAGTGCACATGGGACTTCTCCAGGATAGATTATATGTTAGGTCACAAAATAAGTCTTCAAAAATTTAAAAATATTGAAATCATACTAAGTATCTTTTCTGAGCACAATGGTATGTGAAAGTAGAAATCAATAACAGGAGGAAAACTGAAAAATTCACAAATATGTGGAAATGAGACAATACACTACTCAACAATCAATGAGTCAAAGAAGAAATCAAAAGGGAAATCAAATAATATCATGAAATAAATGAAAATGGAAACACAATATGTCAAAACTTACAAGATGCAGTGTAAGCAGTTCTAAGAAGGAAGTTTATAGTGATAAATGCTTACATTAAGAAAGAAGAAAGATTGCAAATAAACAACATAACTTTACATTTCAAGGAACTATGAAAAGAACAAACTTAGCTCAAAGTTAGCAGAAGGAGAAAATAACAAATATTCTTTATTTTCTTAGTGAACTGTACATCAGAGGAAGCAAATAGTGAATTACAGGAAATTTTCTCCATAAAGACACTCCAGCTAACACATGCAGAAGAAATGAGAGCATTTAAATAGCACTGTTTCATAATCATTAAAGAAGTTAATGGGTCCAGGCAATAATTATCAATAGTTACTAAAGCCCCCCCCAAAGAGAAGTTATATTGCAAATATAATATGTAAGCACTTATAAAATAGTCTTGTCAAAAACTGAACCTGAAGCTGATCAAACTTCTAGCTCTAACTAGAAGATTAAAAGAAATATAGGCAGAAGATATATTAAGTGACACCACAAGAATATCCTTAACATTCTATACTGGAATTAAAATAAAAAAATAGTAATAAAAAAACCAATACCTTCAACATGAGTGTCAGCAGGCTATGCTACAGGACTAACCATCCGGTTTGTTCAACTAATAAACTGTAGGTATAAGAAAAAAGAAAAGAGAATGTATAGATCAAAAGGGAATTAAGAGAAATATAAACCAAATATGTAGACAGTATTTCATTCCCAATTATGATAAACAACAACTATAAAAATAACATGAGACATTTGGGAAAATTTGAACACTTACTGAATACTTGATGATATTAAGGAATCATTTCTACATATTTTAGATATCATAATAAAATTATGGCTATATACTTTTTAATCTTTAAAAATTTTTGTACTTTTATTTTTTTTATTTTATTTTTTATTTTTTTTAACGTTTATTTATTTTTGAGACAGAGAGAGACAGAGCATGAACGGGGGAGGGGCAGAGAGAGAGGGAGACACAGAATCGGAAGCAGGCTCCAGGCTCTGAGCCATCGGCCCAGAGCCCGACGCGGGGCTCGAACTCACGACTGTGAGATCGTGACCTGAGCTGAAGTCGGACGCCTAACCGACTGAGCCACCCAGGCGCCCCCCAAAATTTTTGTACTTTTAAACACTTTGTTTTGAAATGGTTTTAGACTCACAAGAAGTTGCAATAATAGTACAGTGAATTCCTGAGTACACTTCATCCACCTTTTCCCAATGGTTAACATTTTGTAGAATCATAGAGCATTATCAAAACTAGAAATTAACCCTGATACAATACTACTAATAAAACAAGAGGCCTTATTCATATTTCACAGCTTTTATTATTTTTTCACCAAAGTTTTTTCTTAAATGTTCAATAGGCCCCAAGACAGGACTGCTTTCGAGCAATAAGTGGTAACAGATGTTATGGCAGGTAATCCAGATGTTTAAATAGAAATGGAATTAAGAATCACCATTGCCTCAGGCATGAGAAACAAGTTACTTTCTGCCAGATTTCTTAATTCCACCTGTGGCCAGGGCCCTTCCCCATAGCTTTCGCTTTTAGCTCCTCAAGTTCCTTGTGCTCCCTTTTCTGTTTTTGCTCAAATGCCCTAGTTTCCTCATTCATGTTCTTGGTCTCCTTCTTAGGATGCTTCAGGGATTTCTTGCAACCTTTTTGACCAAACATGGTGCCTACTCCCCTTCTTCAGATCCTGCCACCAGAAGTGGAGCCATATTTCACAACATTTATATACTCTCCATGTTCAATGTACCTTTCCATCTTTATCACACATAATAGATTTATATAACTACCACAGAAATTTGAATGTAGAACTCTTCCACCACCGGGAATATATTTTCTGATATTACTCCTACAAAGTCACACTCTTCTTCCAACCCTAACCTCTAGCATTGATCTGTTACCCATATAATCTTTTCTTTTTGAGAATACTAAATAAATAGGTTAATATGGTATGTAATACTTTCAGATTGACATCTTCAACACAGGCCTTCAGATTCATCCAAGTTGATGTATGTAACAATAGTCTGCTCCTTTTTTTTTTTGACTAGTATTCCATTGTATGAATATATCACAGTTTGTTTATCCATTTGCCTTTTGACAGATATTTGATTATTTCCAATTGTTGGCTTTTACAAATAAATTTCTATGAATATTTATGTACAGGTTTTTTCAAAAAATATATTTATTTATTTTTGAGAGAGAGGGAGAGCACAAGGGTGCATCTAGTCCAGAAAGAGAGAGGGAGATACAAAATCTGAAGCAGGCTCCAGGCTCCACACTGTCAGCACAGAGTCAGATGCAGGGCTCGAACCCCCTAACCATGAGATCATAACCTGGGCCGAAGTCGGGTGTTTAACCAACTGAGCCACCTAGGCGCCCCGTACAGGTTTTTGAGTAAACATAAGTTTTCATTTTTCCAGGAATAACATCCCAAAATACACCAAAAATTACTGGATCACATGCAAATGCACATTTAACTTTATAAGACACTGCAAACTGTTTCTCAGAGTGGATATGCCAGTAATGTCTGAGAGATCCAGTTTCTCTGCATCTTCACTGTCACTTAATTTTTTATTTTTCATTTTAGCAATTCTAATTGATGTGTTCTGGTATTTCATTTTAGATTTAATATGCATTTCTTTGATTGCTAATGATATTTGACTTTTTTTTTATGCTTGAGGCTGCCTAGACTACTTAGGAGGGTGCATCATTTTGATCACTTAAATGTTAAGGAATTTCCAGTTTCAAGAATATTCCATGTTCATGAAATCCTTCCTTATCTTAATGTCACAGAAAATACCTCATATATTTTCTGCCAAATGGTTTACAGTTCTTTTTTTTTTATATTTACTTTTTATATCTAGTTATTAGAAACCTATTGTAGGTTAAGGAAAGAAATTACTGGTTTGACTTACATTTTGAATAAATGTTGGCTCATGTGATAAAAAAACTGCCAGGAGAGGCAGTGTAGGTATTCAAGGATGGAAGAAAGAGCAATTAGGAGGTGAATGCATTGCTATAGGTGAGATAAATACCAATATTTCACGATTAGAATTAATATTTTTTTTAAATAATTTTATTTTTGAGACAGAGAGAGACAGAGCATGAGCAGGGAAGGGGCAGAGAGAGGGAGACACAGAATGTGAAGCAGGCTCCAGGCTCTGAGCTGTCAGCACAGAGCCCGATGCGGGGCTCGAACTCACGAACTGCGAGATCATGACCTGAGCTGAAGTCGGATGCTCAACTGACTGAGCCACCCAGGCGCCCCTAGAATTAATACTTTTAATCAGAGGTAAATGTTACATTTTATCACAAGTCCTTTCAGCATCCACAAAAGTTATATTATTTTTCCATTTTGATCTATACATAACAATGAATGACATGGATCTGTTTTCAATATTGAACCATCCTTGCATACCTGGAATATAGCTACTTAGCCAAAGAAAAATATCTCTCACTATGTGACTAGATTCTGGTTTTGACTCCTAAATTGATTCCACAAAATTTCACTTTTTTCATTGCTTTATTATATTATCAGTGACATATGGTTAATTTTGTGAATTATAATTCAGTACAATCATTATGTATATTGATGTCCAAATTGCCCCAGGTTTGCCCTTTTGATATTTCTCAGTCATTTTTTTGAGCACGTCCTTATTTTATGGCACAGCTAGGTATGCCTACTCCACTTTTTATTTTCCCTGCCCTAGACCTAGTATCAGCAATTTATCCAAGAAGGTCTAATTCCATTAGGTGGAGCGTGAAGAATAGTATTTGGAAAAAAAGAACTGGTAATATTTATACTCATTACTATTGGGGTGTTCCTGTTCCCATTGCTTTCTCTGGACAGAGCCAGAGAATACACATGCACGTTCACACACGCAGATGCACACACACACACACACACACACACACACTTACATCTACATTTTCTCTATATCTATCCATATATACTGAGAACCATGATTTCATACTAATATTCTTATTCCTATCTAATTTGATAGGGTTTCAGTTCTCTCACTTCCCATATCTGTCATTCTTTTCCCTAAGAATGGGAAACCTGGGGAAGGGTTACTTTTAATATATTTGTTATTTGAGCAACTGCCTACATGAAGCCAATATCCCATTGCCACTTCAGGGTGGATGCCCTCCTCTTCCCTTATGGATTCTGACACTTCAATGAGATTGACATAATTCCCCCTGTGTGTGCTCTCTTCATCCTAGTCTGGTCCACCAACTCCCACTAGGCCATCATCACCTGTGGAGGCACTACAAACCCTGCTAGTGATCTAACATCCTCTACTAGGTTGTGCCATCAGGTATATGCTTTCTTTCATTCAGGTTGAACTCTCCCAGGCTGTCCTCCCAGATCATCCTCCAGGTCATCATCACCACTGTGCTTGAGCTCTAAACCTCATGTCAGTCTTGTCCTTCGCAGGGGCATTCTCCTTACTTCACTTGACACCCACTCACATTATCCTTCATACTTTCTTGGACACTCTTCTCACTCTAATAAGCTCTTAAAGCCCACATCAGATAGCAATTCATTGTGGGAGTCCCCCTCACTCTTCCTGGGCTTGGATTTCCCACACTGAGCACCATCCTGTATGATTCTCATCCTCATTACACTTGGGCTCCAAAATCCCATGACAGACTGCTTTCCATAGAGTGGATGATTTCTTTATCCTGTTCAGATTTGGACATCCTGCTTAGGGATGATACACTGGCACAACTGCATTGATGTGCATCCACTGACAATATTCTCACATTCACCTGAGTTTGGCTGCCCATGCTTGGTCATCCAACTGTATGAATGCTCTGCTAACCCCATTAAGGCACCAACATTTCCACCAATGATTAGTCCTTCCAATCGGGTGTCTTTATCACTCTTCTTAGATATCAACACCTAACTCTAAGAGACAATGATTGTATTGTATGTCTACTCACCTTTAACCACTTTTAGTGTTTTTCATTCATTTTTAGATCCAAATATTCAACTGGTATCATTTTTCTTCTACCTGAAGAGCTTCTTTTGACAATTAGTGTAAATTACATTGGCTGGAATACATGCAAAAACTCTACTTCTTTATACCTCTATCCCTTTCAGAGAGGGAAGGGAGTACAATAAATAAATACACCATGAGATTTCTTGCCATTGGAATGTGGCTTTTTCTTGATTAAGAATTTACTTGTTCTCTGTAAACCTTTGACTGCTGTGCAAATTCCTGAAAATTTAAACAAGTTTCTAATTGGTTTTGATGCTTCTATAGGGGAACTAAGACTTGGATCTTCATAGTCCACCATTTTTACTTTTATACTTAAATGATAAATTTAGTTTATTTTATTTAGAGTAGTGACTAGTCTAGTATGTAGGCTTGTTTCAAATGTCTTATTGTGTGCTTCCTACTTGACATTGTTTTATTTCTTCATGTTACTTACCATGTTCCCCTCCATTTTGTCTTTCCACTAATTTGGAAATTATACCTTCTAGTTCTGTTATTTTCTCAATTACACTTGAATGTGTGATGTGTTTATTTACTTAATAGTGTCTAATGTGAGATGCAATCCTTATTTTATTTTTTTAGAGGTACAATCTTTAAAATAATCCTGAAAAGGCAAGAAATTATAACTTTTTCTTATCCCCTTATAATTTCTTCCTGATCTATAATATCAATGCTACTAATTCAGATGTCTTGTTTTTATAAACCATTTATTAATATTACTTTGTATAATCTATGCTATAGATTTACCTAAGTGTTTTCCAAGTTAACCAACTTGATGCTCACATTGCTTCTATTGCAATTTATTTCTTTCTAAAATATATCCAATAAAATATTTCTGGAAAAAAGTGAGTAAAATTTAATCCCTACCTATCTGAAAATATCTTTATTTTTCTTCACTTAGAATGACAATTTAGCTAAGCATACGATTCTTAGTTTACCTCTATATTTCCTCTTTTTACAATATTATTGTTTGCCTTCTTTCATTCATTACTGAAATATTTGTTGTTGATTTTATATTTTTTTTTAAGTAAAAAAAGGACAAACGTGAACAAGACACACAAAAGCAGTGCTCTCACACTGCTTCCATTGTATGTGGTAGATAAACATTAAACGAAGAAATAAAATATAACATGTTAGGTTTCAAATGGTTTTGCTCTCTAAAAAGTGTTTATTGTCATGATACTAAAAGTAATTAGAGACATCTAAATAAACAAAATATTTGGTGTCTTTTCCTTCTAGAATTCTGTTTATATTTTTAGCTTTATAATTGATCCTTTGACATCCATTATTACTTCAAGTAATGCATTATCTCATTTTCTTTTTTTGGAACAACAATCTAATATCTGCTGGACCTCTTTTTTTCTACTAAGATTTCTTGATATCATTTCTATATCCTTTATTTTAGTCTCTAAGTTGCTATTTAACTCACCCCTATATTCCAGTTTGCTGATTTCCTTTTTAGCTATATCAGTTCATTTGTTTAATTGCATTTTAATATATATTATTTTTAAAATTTAAGTCACCATATTCTTGATATTATTTATTACCATAGTTTTAGCTATATTTCTTTGTCTCTCCATATCACTTTTGTGGTGTCTGGTCTTTTAGTTACAGTTTGTAAATATTTTTATGTGTTTCTATCATAGTTGGATATTTTTAAAAAATTATTCTATTATGCAGGATCAAGTTGTGGTTTTAATCACTTTTTATTCTGTGCAGTGTCAAAAATCTTTCAATCATGGCAAAATATATATTCTCCTTTTTTTAATGTTTATTTTTGACATGCAGTTTCCCAGAATAATGAAGACTCTAAACTGTCTTGAGAATCAGGGTAGTGGTTAAGCTTCCCAGGGAAAACATTTTCTTTGCTCACCCAGAATTCAGACTCAGACATCCCTTTGACATCTCTCTGAGCTATCGGTTCACCCTTTCACAGAGGGCATAGCACTTTGAAGGTAATAGATTTATACAGCAGTATTCATTCTAACTCCTTGCCTCACCTGGGCCCAAGGATTTATCTCCTGTCTCTGAGTAGAAATAAAAACCAACTATGTAGGTAACCAAGACCAAAAATCCTTATCCACACCCAGGAAACTCTGGCATGTATCTCTTCACGATCTCATTCTCAGTTTCTTCTTCATTGTGGGTTTGTGTTTTTTTTTCTTTGTTTTCGGTTTTCTCTATTTTACAGATATACATATTAAACAAAATCTTTATTTCCTCCCACATATCCATCTTTAACTACATATAGTCTACTTTAATTTGTATATCTGTGTATTGATTGACTGATGATTTAATAAATAAGTGCCCACGGATGTGCCAGTTCAGAATCTGAACAATCTTGTGCATGTCTCCTGAAGCACACGTGCTTATAAGTGTCATGGGATTTGTACTTAGGAGAGTGACTGCTGGGTTGAAGGGAATGGGAATGTTCGATTCTGTGTAGAGCCAAGCCATTTTCAAAAGTATTATTAATTATTATTAATAAGATTGTGTTTATCCTGGTTATCTTTTGTCTTAGGTATTATCTGAATTTAAAATTTTTGATAATCAAAATGTACATAAAATGGCATGTCTTTGTTGTCTTCATTTGTATTTTACTTATTACAAATAAGTCTGAACATATTTTATATATGTAATGTGTGGATACAGATACAAATACAATTCTATAGATATGTCTATGTTTGTACATATAGATATATGTATATATATGCGTGTATATCTACTTTTAGCCCCATGCCTCCTGCTTCCATCAAATGCATTTTCATTGCCTTCTTTTCATTTTTCCACTTGTATTTTTCCTTACCCTGATGACTTATAGGCATTTCTTATACGTTATTGATATTGAGTCTTTGTAAGATTTTGTGTGTTGCAAATAACTTTTCATGGTCTATAATTTGACTTTTCACTTTCCTTAAGTTGTCTTGTGATGTATGAAAGCTTTGATCTTTAATAGTTAAATTTATCAAACTTTTATATAGCATAAAGTGTTAGAAGTGTTTGAAATTAACATACTGCTGTTGAGATGTTTGAAAAGATGATGTTTCAGATTTCTTACCAAAAGTTTTATGGTTTCTTTCATGGCCTCTGGGAGGAAACATACACAGTAGCAGTACTCGTTTAATTCCACTGTTGAAACAGTTTATTTTTTGTTCCAAAGTGAGTTAATGATGAAGCATTTGCCTGTGTGGGCTTGACAGAGCAATCTGTCTCTGTGGGAGGCTTCCTTGGGACTATCAAGAATTGTGTGCGAACCCCTGAAGATGCCTCCTTTTTTACAAGCCCTATAGTTAACCTAAATGCCGGACCTAGATCCCTGGATCAGTTCCAATTTGGATAATATGCAATTCTTACTAAAATTCCTTCCACAGTTTGAATGCAATACAGAATGTTTCTTCATTTCTCTTCATAAAGCCTCCTTCAATGTGATCACACATCTATTAAACTATATTTTAATCTCTAGGGTAGATGCCTTTCATGTTGCCCATTATTTCTCATGACAGAGTCAAAATAAAAGTTTGTTGTATCAAAAATAAATGTGTGGTTTGAACACACTCTTATCTTGTTTAGCCAATATGGATTTACTATCACAAAGCCTTCAGATAATGTTGCAGATATGATAACTGATGTTGAAAAAAAAAGATTAGATGCTGTTAAAAGCTTCAATTTCAAAGGATCAGGTGTGGATCAGCACAATTTGTATATTGTATAAACTGGGTCTAATATTCAGGTTCATGCAGATCTCTAGAGATTTGACTATTGTAGGATAAGACAGAGAACATGCAAATACTGCTTTCTAAACTGGTTACCTACATCAGAGTAGATCATCCATAGAGCTGAAATTCACTATTAAAATGCATAAACAGCTACTTTGTAAAGCACAATCCCACTAAGGTTGTGTACAGAAAATCAAAATTATGTTTTGAAAATGTTATGGGACTAATTAAACAATTGAATTAGATGGACTGCATGACCAATTCTACTGAGAACACAGAATACTATCATTTTGACAGGAAAAATGGATGTAAAGAAATTATTTTATATATTTATTCACACATAGCATATATTTTGAATTTATCAATAATTTTTAATTAGACATGTATTCTACTCATCTACTGCATTTTTAAGCAAATGCATAATGTGGATTCATCTATACTTCACTCACTGTATAATCTTGCTTAGACACAAAAAAGAGAAATCTCCTTAGCTGTTATATACTTTAAGAATCAACCCATTAGAATATTAGAACCTCCGAAAGAAATGAGACAAAGTTAGTAAAATTGAGAACTTTCTTATATAATTGGGTAATGTTCAAAATGACTTTCTAAGTAAAATTAATAATAATAGTCTATAATAGGAAGTTTTTATTTTTTATGGTACAAGTAGGGCAAGTTTAAACAGTATAAAATATCTTGCTTACTTCCCTGGCACTATGTAAAGCTTAAATAAAACACGGGAACATAATTTTTAATCAAGTACCCTTATATTTGGCAAAAAAAAAAAAAACTGTTACCAATCTTATTTCTGATGAACATATCAAAGTGATTGTTGTATGCCCCATCTTTTCACAAAGCATATGTTAAACAGGGCAGGCAAAGATAAACTTTAAAAGGATTCACTTGTCCTAACAGCCCATCTGTTTCCTACTCCCTGCAGAGCACATCTCTTTTCTGGGGTCCCTTTCAGGTGTGCTCTTACCTTATGTAACACTCTCTTTATTGTAAGTTCATGCTGTGACCCTGTCAGAATTGCTACAGCAGGGGTGACCTCAGTAATGACCATCCACAGCCTGCCAAGCTAACTTGGTCAGTGTTAGCTGATTAAACTTTTAACAACATCCCCTGTGCGATAAAGGGCAAAATGACAACTTTGCCCATCGTCAAGGTGTCTGTATAATAAACTAATTAGTAAACCACACAGTCTGTGGAGCTTTTAATGAGTGCTATCGGCTGGCCTCTGTAATAAAAACCCAGTCTGCCCCCTTTTGGGATTCAATTAAGGCACAGACTGTCATATGCTTGGTCTAGCTGATCAATGAATCCATTCCGACCTTTGTCGGAGCTGTTTGCAAGGTCAGTGGCAGTAGTGAAGAAAGCCAGCTTGGTAAAGGAGACATACCCAACAGCGGCCGACAGCCTCCAAGTCCAGTTGTTAATATCCTTGTGGTCATTTGACATCAGCAGAAGTTTCTCTCATTCAAAGGTTAGCTGAAAGAGAAGACAGCAATGAAAAAAAATATATTGGTATTTTTTTTTCACAGAAAGGTCCCTCTGTTATTAAAAAATGATCATTAGTCTGTTAACATCTACTTTTACCTTGCGGTATCTCCTTTTTCTTCACCCAGTGGAATATACTATCCAATTTTTGTTCTTCCAAATATGCCTATTGATTTAATTCTTTTCCAGATGCGAAAACAAATGTAACCTTTATAAAATGTAGTCCTGTTTTTTATGTTTCAAGATGTTGAAGTTTTAGAGAAGGAATTCAATTAGATAAGACATTATTGCTTATTGAAAGTCCTTGATGTCAGAAAAGTTTTTTTATAATAAAATTATTGTAATATTCCACACTTTCAGGTATTGCAAGACTCTTCAAGTCTACATCTCAAATGTGGCTTTTTCTTCCTTAGCAAGTTGAGAATCTTTGCATTTACATCTACTAGAAAATAATTATTCAAAAATTAAAAATAGCTAATTTTTCTAATACTTAAATGATGGTTTGATGAGAACAATAATATATCTGTCCATTTTAAATGTAGTAAGTTAAAAAGAAGCAAAACATGTATAAACTACTGTTTTGGTACACAAAACACTGTTTTGTGTAAATATTGCAGATTGTGGCATTTCCAGATCTAATATTTATGGCTTTTAGAATAATCCGGAAGACCTATGAGAGTTAGGTATCTATAACTTTATTGAGACCCAAGATCGATAGGCTTTGCGGCCAGCTTGTGAGATGGAAAACCAGTGAGGTAGAAAGTGACCATAGAGGACAATTCAGCAGCCATACCCACAATGACACAGTTGTTGCATATGCAGTGTTTGAGAGGCCCTGTAGGATGTTAGTATTTATACCTTGATATAAGGCCAAAGTATGTTTTAAGTGCTACTTGGGATTTGGGATATTCATATATTTTTAAAAAGTCATTGTTCTACAGCTTATTATTTTCCACAAAATAGACATCCATGTTCAAATTAGGTTGAAATTCTATTAAAACTGAAAAATTTTTAAATTCAACAGTTTTTACTAGAATTTAAATAAAACCTTAAAAATAAATAAATAAATTCAACAATTTTTAATAAATGCATATTTGCAAAATAAATTAGTGCAATTAAAATTGAACAATCTGTGCCTTTGAGTAATATTGGTACAATCTTTAAGTATTAAGAATGAACATACCATGAGATCCAAAATTCTAACTCTTACAGTCTATGCTAAGGAAATAATCATATGGCTGTAGAACATGCAATCGCTAAAATATTCACCACAGAATTTATTTTAATAGGAAACAATTGTCTAAAAGCTAAATGCTCAACTATAGGGGACTATGTATAAAGAAACTGCATATCCACTTAGCAAAATACTATGTATCCCTTGGAAATGATGATGTAGAGCCTATATTTATAGCCATAGAAAATATTCATAATATCAGTAAAGAGACCAGTGGAAAAACAATATGATTCAGTTTTTGTAATATCTATTTCATAATATATATATACATATATATACATGTTTATGAATATATTCATGCATATATACATATATGGATGTATATGTGAATACACATGCATAAGTATGTAGACTTACTTATTCATAAGGTAAATATGTATACACAGATGCATCAATATATACATATATACATGTCCTAGATTTATGAAAGTACTTTCAGTTTTTATATTTTCAATATTTTCTGATTTTCTTCTAATGATCTGTCTCTCTACAATATTTAATCAAAAAAAGAAAAAAGTATTTAATTATTTAAAATGTGCTCAATAAAATTAGAAGATATGCAATTAAAAATCTGGGATGTATTTTAAGAAGTTTGAAAAAAAAATTCAAGTAAATAGATTTTCCACCTCATTTTCTGTACTTTTTACTTGGTGATATTTTCACATAAAAAGTATGTAGAGGTATATTTTAACCTAAAGTTTAGCTTGAGGGTCAATATATATTTAGATCATAGAATCAAGGAATCTATGATCAAGAAATCATAGAAAAGTAACCTTCATAACGGAAGTGTACTGTATAGGTAACTGCCCCTATTCCATCTCTTTGGAAGCTGAGTCTAGAGAGCAATCCTATTTCATTGGGGGTAATACTCAAGTGCATTTAGAATCCAAGTGAAAGTCCTGTGGGTTTGTGAGGTTTGGGTTGAGGGAGGATTACGAAGGAGGAAAGTATGATTGACATAATCTTGATATTTGAATTCTATACAATTGACCCATAAACAACCTGGGTTTGAGCCGTGTAGGTCCACTTACAGGTAGATTCTTTTTTCAATAAACACAGCACAGTAGTGTAAATATATTTTCTCTTTCTTATGATTTTCTTTAATTTTTAATATTTTATTTCAAAGAGAGAGAGAGAGAGCAAGGGAGGGGAAGAGAGGGAGAGAGAGAGGAAGCAAGCTCCATGCTTAAATACAGAGCCTGAGGTGGGGCTTGATCCCATGACCTTGGGATTGTGACCTAAGCCAAAATCAAGATCAGACACTAAATTGAATTGAGCCACCCAGGAGCCCCTCCTTATGATTTTATTATTAATAGTTTTTCTCTAGCTTACTATATTGTAAGAATACAATATATAATATATATATAACATACAAAATATGTATTAATCAATTATTTACATTGTGGGTAAGTCTCCCAGTCAATAGCAGTTAAGTTCTGGGAAGAGTCAAAAGCTATACCTGGATTTTCAACTGCACAGGGAGTCAATGCCCTGACCCTGTGTTGTACAAAGGTCAATTATATTTCTAATTTCTCTCTCATCAAGACCAACCCTATCTTTGTAAACACACCTCTACTCCCCAACACATTTGTACAAACATACATACATATACAGAGTGAACATTAACCAGGCAAATTTGTTTTTGTTGCTGTTTTACTTGTGTGTGTGTGTGTGTGTGTGCGCGCGCGCGTGTGTGCATATGTGTGCTCTAACTCAGAATATAGGCATAGATCTAAACAGACATATTTAAATTCTCCTCAGAGCTCAAATTTAAAAAATGTTATCAATACAACTCTAAAAGAGTAGAGGGTATGTCCTGTGTCCTTTCATAACTCATGTTTTATTAGTAAAGATACTGAGTTTTTAGAAAATGAAGATGCTGATCATCTGGTTTGACCAGCCCATTCATATAACAAACATACATCAAGTTTTCTCATCAGAATTAATTTGTAAATGATTGTTTTAAGAAGTGTAGACATTCAGGGGCACCTGGGTGGCTCAGTCAGTTAAGTGTCTGACTCTTGGTTTTGGCTCAGGTCAAGATCTCACAGTTCATGAGTTCGGGTCCCACACTGGGCTCTGTGCTGGCAGTGCAGAGCCTGCTTGTGATTCTCTCTTTCCCTCTCTCTCTGCCCTTCTGTACTCTCTCTCTCTCTCTCTTAGAATAAATTAAAAAAAAACTAAAAAAAAGTGTAGATATTCAGTTTAGGTCAAGAAAATTAATATTGGGAGATAAGAGAAGGCAAAGGTAGTTGTATCTATAAGGAAAAAAAAAAATACTTCTCATGCTGCCTAAAGTAAATATACCACATAACTTAGCATCAAATTGTGAGTTCATAGTTTATTTCCAAGTACCCAAATTCCTGACTTATTTTGCTAGTCTTGCAAAATTATGTTTTGGAATCCATGACCTTAAGTTACATTTTATTTATTTATTTATTTATTTATTTAATGTTTATTTATTTTTGAGACAGAGAGAGACAGAGCATGAACGGGGGAGGGGCAGAGAGAGAGGGAGACACAGAATCGGAAGCAGGCTCCAGGCTCTGAGCCATCAGCCCAGAGCTCAACGCGGGGCTTGAACTCATGGACCGTGAGATCGTGACCTGAGCTGAAGTCGGACGCTTAACTGACTGAGCCACCCAGGCGCCCCCTTAGGTTACATTTTAACATAAAGAAAACACAATTTTTTAAATTAATGCAGGGATGCTTAATGTTTTGTATACACTAAAAACATTTTACAAAGGAATGTAATATACAAAGAAATACACTATAAAAATTAAATAATATAAAACGTTCAATTAAAGCCAAAGAAGGCAGACAATGAGAGAGAAAGAGAATGAAGGAACAAACACAATGATTACAAAGCAATCAAAAACATGTTAAATATGTATTCAGACATGACAATAATCATTATTAATGTGAATGGCCTAAATACACAAGGGAAAATACAGTGTCAGATTAGATTAAAAATACCCAATATGCTGGCTCAAAAAACCCACTTTAAATATAAAGACCCAGATAAGTTAAAACTAAAAGGATAAAGAGAGATATACCATGTTAACATTAATCAAAAGAAAGCCAAGTTAGCTATATTAATTTCAGACTTCAGAACAAACAAGATTCTTGGGGATAAGGAGACTCATTACCTAATGATGAAGGGGTCAATTTTTACAAGAAAACATAAAAATACTAAATGCATATGCATCTAAACAAGAGAGCATCAAAATTATGATGCAAAACTGATAAAAATGAGAGGAGAAATAATCAAATCTATCACTGTTGGGAACTCCAACACTTATCTGTTGGTAATTGATAAATCAGACAGGCAGAAATCAGTAGGATATGGATAGCCTTAACGACTCTATCAGTCAACTTGATCCAATTAACATTTATAGGGGTGCCTGGGTGGCTCAGTCGGTTAAGTGTCTGAATTTGGCTCAGGTCATGATCTCACCATTTTGAGTCTGAGCTCTGAGTCGGGACCCGTGCTGACAGCTCAGAGCCTGGAACTTGCTTCATATTCTGTGCCTCCCTCTCTCTCTACCCATCATCCTCCACTTGCACTCTCTCAAAAATAAGCAAACATTAAAAAAAATTTTAAAGAAACTTTTATAGAATACTACATTTAACAATAGCAAAATATGCAATCTTCTCAGGATAACATAAAATATTAACCAAGATAAATCTTGTTCTAGGACATAAAATACACTTTTACAAATATATATAAGGATATTCTTGGACCACAGTGAAATTAAAATACACATCAATTAGCTGAAAAAAAGTCATGATTAATTCCCAAGTATTTGGAAATTAGCAACACACTTCTAAATAACCCATGTAGCCTCAAGAGGATTTAAAAAAAAATCATGTTGAACGAACTAATTTAAAATGAAAATAACATTTATCAAAATATTATGGATGCAGCAAAAGCTCCTTGAAATATATATTAGAGAAACAAAAGAATCTATTAAAATTAATAAACTCCTGGAAAAGATAAGAAATTATATGGCAAGGTTAGTACATAATACAAGGGCAATATATTAAAGTCAATTGTTTTCATATATTCCAGCCATGGATAATTGGGATTTAAGATAAAAAAATAACATTTTATATATATATATATATATATATATATATATATAGTATAGTCTGTGGGACTAGGGATTTTGAGCCCCACAGAATAATTACTTAGATGTAAATCTAAAAAATTATAAATAGGAGTTCTATGCTGAAACTAAAAAAACAAAAACCCCCAAGACAATAACAGCAAACACTCATAAAAGAAATCGAAGAAGGGGGTGCCTGGGTGGCTCAGTCAGTTAAGCGTCTGACTTCAGCTCAGGTCAGTGAGTTCGAGCCCCATGTTGGGGCTCCAGCCTGGAGCCTGCTTTAGATTCTATGTCTCCCTCTCTCTCTGCCTCTCCCCAGTAACACTCTGTCTCTCTCACAAAAATAAATAAACATTACAAAAATTGAAAAAAAAAAGAAAGAAATCCAAGAAGATCTAAATAAATGGAAAGGTATTCCATTTTTGCACACTGGTAGTATCAGTATTATTTAGGTGTCAATTCCTCCCACATTTATGTATAAATTCAGTACAATCCCAATTTAAATACCCAATAAACTGTAGTATCAAAACACTAGTTTTAAAATTTATATGGAAAAGCAAAGAATTTAGAATAGCCAACAATATATTGTAGTGAAGAGCCAAATTGGAGGGCTCACACGATCAGTTTTTAAACTTTACTATAAAGCTACCATAAACAAGAGATTGTTTACAATTACAGAATAAACACATAGATCAATGGAACACAATACAGAACCTAGATAAATGAATACAAATACCATGAACTAATTTTTCATGAGGGTGCTAAGGCAATTCAGTGGAGATGATCTAGTCTTTTCAAAAATGGTGCTGGAACAATTAGATGTCAATATACAACAACAACAAACAACTCTAAACCTCGGCACAAACCTTATATTTTATACAAACTTATCACAAAATATAGAAATATAAAATGCAAAATTATAAAACTTTTAGAAGACATAGGAAAATATTAAGGTGGCTTTCATGTTGAGATTTAGATACAATACCAAAAGCCCAATTAATGAATTAAAAATAAATAGATAAGTTAGATTTTAAAAATAAAATATCTCTCAGAGACACATGCATGGCTCAGTCAGTTAAGCGCCAGACTTGATTTCCAGTCAGGTCATGATCTCACAGTTTCTGAGATAGATCTTCATGTCAGGCTCTGTGCTAACAGAGTGAAGCCTGCTTGGGATTCTCTTTCCCCCTCTCTCTCTGCCCCTTCCCCACTTGTGTTCTCTCTCTCTCAAAGTAAATAAATAAACTATAAAATAATTTTTAAAAAATGTCTCTTAAAATGTGAAGAATGATGTTAAAACAATGAAAAAAAGACTACCAACTGGGAGAAAATCTTTGCTAAACACACATCTTTTAAAGAATTGGAATACAAATATGCAAAGAAGTCTCAAAACTCAACAATAAAAAACAACAATTAAAAAATGGGCCAAAGATCTGAACAGACACCTCACCAAAGAAGATATAAAGATAGCAAATAAGACTGTGACAAGATGCTCAACATTATTTGTCATTAAGGAAAAATGTAAATTAATACAAAATGAAATATTATAACACACCTATTACAATGGCTAAAATCCCAAACACTGACGAGATCAAGTATTTAATGAGATGTGGAATAATAGCAACTTTTATTTCTGGTGGGAATTTCATAGCAGGTAGAATGAAAAATGATACAGCTACTTTAGCAGACTACTTGGTAGTTTCTTGCAAAACTAAACCATCTCATCATATGATCCAGTGTTCATTGAGCACTTCACTCAATTGACTTGAAAAGTTATTTCCATCCAAAACCTGTATGTGAATGTTTACAGAGACTTTGTTCATAATGGACCCAAAATGGAAACAACCAAGATGTCTTTTAATAAATAAATGGATAAGTCAGTAAATGCGTAAACTGTGGTACATTCATACAATGACATACTATTTAGCCAAAAAAAAAAAAAAAAGGAAAAGAAATAAAGAAAAAGAAAGAAAAATCAAGAAATGAACTATCAAGATAAACAAAAGCAAGGATGAAATTCTAGCAGAGACAAAAATATAGATATGGGAAATAGATGGGTGGTTGTCAGGAATTTGGGAAGAGGAAAGGACTGAATAGGCAAAGCACAGGAAATTCAGGGTGGTGAACGTATTCTATATGTGATTATAATGGTATAGATACAGCACAATGTATTTATCAAAACACACAGAACTTTTTACAGCACGAACAGTGGACCTTAATGTATGCAAATTAAAAAAAATCATTTAGGAGTCAGGGTTGTCAGGACAGAATGTGGACTGTGATAAAATATCTAAAAAGCAGAAGAAATAATTTCTATGGAAGTATTCAGATAAAAGGATGCTGACCTAAGCAACTTTGGAAATGAGTGGCCTGTAGAACTAAAGGCAAAATAAACTGGATAGAGCGCTTTAGTTGATAAAGTTATTTCTCATGGAGGGTACAGATTAACAATTCTGGAAGCATTATCCACATACACTAGAATCAAAGAATTAAATTAATGAATGGTGTACAGTTAAGCACAGTCTCATTGTTATAGTGGCAGGTTTCAGAAAGCAGGGGGAGAAGATTGGAATGATCAAAGTGTACTAGAGTTGAAGACATAGTATCAACTAATTTATTTTAATATTTGCATGAAGATACATAGAGAAATAGGTATAGATAAATGTACACACATATGTACACATAGATTGAATTTTTCTGTCAGCTGAGAAGGCATAAAACAATGATACCCTAGTAACAATGAGCATACCTAGTACCCAGATCTTGGTTTCCAATACTGTCCTCCAATAAGAGTACCAAGGGCTTCTTGGAGAAATGGCTGATTTTATCATGGGAGCAGGGAATACCTAAAATGAGCCTGGATCATCTTATAGTGCCAGAAGGTAAACATATGCTAACAAACAAAACAAAACAAAACAAGCAAAAAATAATGTAGGTGTGTCAAAGGGACACGAGACTCAACCAAAGAACCTCCAATCACCAAAGATGGAACTACATAGACAGCATAATAAAATGGTTTTGAATTATAACCCAAAATACAAAATACATGGATATTCAATATCTATGAATCTTATACTATTATGAATAAATGAATGAATGAATGAATGAAAATAGACAAATATACCATTGAAAAGAATTCCAAGTCATTTATGTAGATACACCATACTCAGGAAGTAGAGCATAACTTCCTACCTCTTCAGTGTGGGATCCACGTTATGACTTCCTTTCTAAGATTACAGTGTGGAAGGGGGAAGTGTGTAAGATCACAGTGGGGAAAATTGACAAATATGACCTTAGCAAACTGATTAATGGTAGCATCAACAGTGGTTAGTTGTGTTGATATCATGTACCCTTGAATATATTGTGATGTAAATCAGATGCTACCTCTGCATTTTGTTTTTTGTTTTGTTTTTTTTGTTTTTGTTTTTGTTTTTGTTTTTTTACCATGTACACGTACGCAAGTTGCTGAATATGTTGATAATGATAACATTGCTGGTTCAAGATATCAAGCATTGGCCATAAGTATTATCAGAAAACCAGTTTAGTTTTACATGTTTTTCTTTTTTATAAAAAGATTCTTCTGTGGTCTTTCCCTTAAAATCCATAACTCTAGTTTAGTCATGAGAAAAGTATCAGAAAATGTTCAGTTGAGGGACATCCTGCAATATAGTTTACCAATAATCCTCAAACCCACCATAGTCATGTAAGTCTAAGAAACTATCACACCAGGAGATACCTAAGGAGACATAACAACTGAATGTCATGTAGTATTCCAGATGATATCCTAGAGCAGAAAAAAGGCATTAAGTAAAAACTAAGGGTATCTTATTATGGATTTTAATACTAATGTTATCAATATTGGCTCATTAATTGTGACAAATATTCCACACTGATGTAAAATGTGAATAACAGAGGAAATGGGTATAAATATATAGAAACTATCTAGGAATTTTCACACCTTTTCTGTAAATCTGAAACTTCCCTAAAATAAAAAAATTAAAAGTCTAAAAGACCAATTATGACTAGAAAGTTAGGACATGAAGTCAGAGAAGTAGAAAGAGGCCATATCATAAAATATCTTGAAGGCCATAGCATACTGGTGATATTGTATACTTTGTTGGAAGCATTGGTGATGTTATGATTTGACTGGCATCTACATGGCATACAGATTATAGAATAACAAGAGTCAACAGAGAGTGAACTATCTGAAAGCTAATAATACGGTCCAGATACTGTTGGCTAGAAAAGTCAAGCTAATGAAGTTGATGGTTATTTAAATATGGGATACGAAAGAAAGGGTTCATGGATCAGGCTAGGAACTTCTGCTCTGACCAGTGTGGTGAATAGTGGTGACGTTTTCTGCTATAGGGATATTGAAGAAAAAGCCTCTTTAGAGTTCAAATTTGCCAGTTAAATATCATAACAATCTTGTCACACAACATGACACCATTTTTTTTAACATGCTGGGAAAAGATGGAATAGAGATATTATAAAAATTACCAAAACTTACACATCTAAATCACCAGAGCTGAGATATCCCATTTGAATCCAGAGTATCTCTGAGCAGTATACTCTCCTCCACAGAGTGGATATATTTCCTTGTCCCTGCAATCTTCGAGGTAGTAGTCCTGTGTCTACTGACCAAAGAGCCTTTCAAAATTAGAATGAATCTTTTAAAATTAACAGAAATATAAGTAATATGACTTCAAAATCTCTTGGTTTCCCTTAGAAACTCAAAGGTGAAATGACTTAGCTTTACTTTCAGCAAAAGTGAGGGGGAAATTTCTCTACATTTGGTAAGAGAATAAACATGGGACTTGGTTTGTGTGATTCAATTCAGAATCCAGAATCACATTATGAACACTGTGTGCCCTAAGCACTTTTGCCTTTGTGGACCCCTTCTTCCATTAAACACATATTCAAAATTCTATGTTACAATGGAGTTGGTATAATAACGTATTCATATTATATTATAACATTTTCTTTGACCTACTGTGCCTACAATGGATAACGGACCCTATTCATATCTGTCTGGAGAAGAATATTCTAACAGATTTAAGATGTTGAACAATAGAAGATATAGTTTGCCCAAACCACTTTTTCAAATAAGGATGCTTTTAATTCGTGAGAATAGCATGTAAAAATCAGTAGTTCATTATAGACTATTAAAGTATGTTTTTACCCCAAACTTTTTGCTAATGTGTTTTTTAAATGAGGTTGTGATTCTTTTGGATTCCAGTAGTGTTTCTTAAATCAAGGCAGAATTTTTCTTTTCTTCAAATGATTGTATGTCCTTTATGTTTATTCTGAAGTTTTGATTCTAGTCAACTTATTATAAGGAGGAGGAGGAAAAGGAGGAGGAGGAGGAGGAAGAGGAGGAGAAGGGGGGATAAGGAGGATAGTTATCCCAGTGTTAAAAGGAACTGGGCTTTGAAAAATTATTTTTGTGTGTGTACATTTTTTCTTTCTTGCCCAGGTTTTGTGTCACTGCTTTTTCAATTTTTATCTTGTATAGTGTATCTGGGACACATTTCCTGCTCTTTTTAGGCTTGTCATAAAGCTAAAATAAGTTTAAATATTTCAAGCATTTGGTCTTTGCCCTAAATATGCTAAAGCAAGAGAAATATTCTTTATCGATAATTCTACCTTCCTAAGCAAGCCATCACGTAGGGAGGCCAGCGAATTAACTAATTAATACACACGCACAGAGGAAAATTAAACAGTTGAAATAATAAACGTGGACGTGTCTCTGAATATTTGAATTAAATTTTATTATTTAAGTTACTAGAACATTTTAATCTGCAGTCTGGGGCAAGATAATACTTGGAAGTGTTTTATTCTGTAGCTGAGAATTTTGGATAACTAAGAGTTTGTACCTTTGTTTCTTAAAATATATTTTAACCACTTAGGATGGGAACAGTTTTAAAGATGGTCAATTACTACATTTTTTCATAGAATTAACATATTGCACTGATGACACAAGTCATTATTTTGCCCGTGTTATCATGTTGCTATCCATATATATTTTGAGGATCCATTAAAGGACTTTGGTTTATTTTATTCAACTTAAACAGTTCTCAGAAAATTATGCTTTTTAAAGTGTTACAATGCTGCCATTAATAGTGTCAGACAAGTCAGAAGAGGTGCTTTGTGGTAGAAATTGTTATGTCTAGTATTGTACATGTTGCATTTGGTTGTTACAAAAACTGAAAAATTCAACTGAGTTAAGGGAAAATAAATAACATACAACTTGTCATAAGTCTGTTGACATATTACCCTAATTATATATATAAATATATATATTATACATACAAACATATATGAATACATTTTATATAAGTATTAAACATAAATAGAAATATAATTACATATATATATATATATATATAAAGACAAATACCATATGATTTTACTCGTATGTGGAATTTAAGAAAGAAAACAGATGAATTTATGGGAAGGAAAAAAAAGAGATAAAGGGAAACAAACCATCAGATTTAAAGATCAAGGATAAACTGAGGGTTGATGGAGGAGGAAGGTGGATGGAAGATGGGCTGGATGGGTGATGGGTGTGTGTGTGTGTGTGTGTGTGTGTGTGTGTGTGTATATATGGCAAATAGGAGTACATCCAACTCTATGGAAAATTTTCAGAAAAACCTTTTCTGGCTAGGAAAGGCAGGATACATTTAATTTTACAAAAGTTCCAGTAACAACAATGTTGTTAATAATGTAGTCTGTGAATCATCAATAAAAAATAAATATTTATAAGTGTACATTTACATTTAATCTATCAATTAAAGTGATCTGAGTTAGAGATAAAATAGAAATTATAAGTTGTTCACTGAATGACATATAAAGGGCAAACTGAGCATGGAGAGTGTATATTTGAAAGACAAATTCTCTAAATCAAAACCACGATGAGTTACCACCTCACACCTGTAAGAATGGCTAAAATGAACAACACAGGAAACAGCAGATGTTGGCCCAGATGTGGAGAAAGGGGAACCCTCTTACACTGTTGGTGGGAATGCAAACTGGTGTGGCCACTCTGGAGAACAGTACAGAGGTTCCTTAAAAAGTTAAAATAGAACTACCCTATAACCCAGCAATTGTACTACTAGGTATTTACCCAAAGGATACAAAAATACAGATCTGAAGGGGCACAGGCACCCTGGTGTTTATAGCAGCATTATCAACAACAGCTAAACTATGGAAAGAGCCCAAATGTCCACTGACTGAAGAATGGATAAAGAAGAGGTGGTACATATACACAATGGAATATTACTCAGCCAACAAAAGAATGAAACCTTGCCATCTGCAAAGACATGGATGGAGCTCGATTGTATTATGCTAAGTGAAATAAGTCACTCAGAGAAAGACAAATACCATATGATTTTACTCATATGTAGAATTGAAGAAAGAAAACAGATGAACTTATGGGAAGGAACAAAAAAAAAGAGAGAAAGGGAAACAAACCATGAGAGACTCTTAAAGATCAAGGATAAACTGAGGATTGATGGAGGAGGGAGGTGGGTGGGAGAGGGGCTAGATGGATGATGGGCATTAAGGAAGGCATTTGTTGTGATGAGCACTGGATGTTATATGAAAGTGATGAATCACTGAATTCTACTCCTGAAACTAATAGTGCACACTGTATGTTAACTAACTAGAATTTAAATAAAAAATTGAAAAAAAAAGACATTCTCTTTCCATTTTCTTCTCTTTTCCTTTTTTCTTTCTTTTTTTTTTCTTTTTGAGAAATAGGGATTGTGCATGTTGAGTCATGGAGGGACAGAGGAGAGGGACATTGAGAATCTTAAGAAGGCTCCACACTTAGCACAAAACATAAGATCATGACCTGAACTGAATTCAAGATTCAGATGCTCAACCAACTGAGCCATCCAGGCACCCCTCCATTTTCTCTTAAAATCCCCCTAGTCATGTTATGCCTCCTCATCCTGCAGTTTACTAAAACTGCTCACACCAAAGTCACTGATTCTTCCATGTGGATAAATCTAATGGGGGAATTCTCAGTCCTTATCTTAACTTGATCTGTAAATAACATTTGAAACACTAGGTGATAACCCTCACTCCTTGCTTTGGTACCAGATCTCTGAAATGGATTTCTCCAAAGACTTTCCCTGAGGTACTTCTCTTCTTTCCATTCTTGATGTAATCCAGTCTGATGCTTTTAAATGCCTCTAGATGGTCCAACCTGAATTCCTTTGACCAGAAGACCCATATTTCTATCTGGATGATTGTTATTTCCACTTGAATGTCTCAGAATTCATAGACTTAACATACTGAAAATCAATCTTTTGATCTCTCCAAACTAATTCCACCTGCAGTGTTCTTTAAGTTAATGCCAACCCTCTAGTTGTAGTTATTGAGCCCAAAACGACCTCAGCAGAATCATGACTCTTATTTCTCATACTCCGTATCCAAATAATCAGAATATACTAGAGAATCTGTAAAATATAACCAGAATCTGACTCCTAATTGCACTGTAATCCTGGTATAAGCCACTATCATTTCTCTCTGGTATTATTGCAGTAATTTCTATCTGATTTCCCTGCTTTCCTCCTCCTCCTCCTCCTCCTCCTCCTCCTCCTCCTCTTCCTCCTCCTCCTTCTCCTCCTTCTCCTTCTCCTTCTTCTTTCTTTCTTTCTTTCTTTCTTTCTTTCTTTCTTTTTTTTTTTTTTCCTCTCTCTTGCTTACTTCCTTTCAATCTCAGCTCCTTTGTTATTACTTCAGCACACTGGGCATAGTACTCCTGATAGAGAACCATTGTAATTATTTTTTTGTTTTTGTTTTTGTTTTTTTTTTCTGTTGTGGGTGCCCTCTTCCCAGATAATGACTTAGTCCACTCCATCTCATCTCATTTAAGTTTGTATCATTTATCAAAAATGTGAAAAAAAAATTGTTCCCTGAGCAAATGTAAAATTTAAAATTGCAATCAACTTCTGGCACTGTCACTCTCGTTAGTACTTACTATTTTCTTGGCTGTATGTATGTATGTATGTATTGCCTGTACCCTTCCTTACTAGAAAGTAAGTGCCACAAGAGAGTGGGTTATTGTTTATTTGTTTTATTGCTGTATGTATAAATATAGAACACCAGGAAAAGTGCTCGATAAATATGTTCGATTTGTTGAATGACTTTATAGACCCAATGGGGCAGAATAACTATTTTGACCAATTATGCCAAAATTCTAAGTCTATGTTGGTTGGTACCATAAGAATATGATGAATCATTTAAGGAGATGAATAATTTGATGAGAATTTACAGTAAAATTATAATTATGATAATGAAAGGGTTAAGGCTAATTCATGAGTAATCAGGACCAAATGGTTCTAAGCATTAATAAATATTAGATCATAAACTATTCATAAAAAATAAATTAAAAGGTAGGTTTTCTCTTAGACTTTGAAATATTCTGATCTGTAGAAATCTGCAATTTTAACAAACATATGAAGTGATTCCGGGGCAGATTGTACCAGGACCATGCTTTGAGTTAAGCATGTTTGAAAAAGAGAAGGAGAAGTGGAGGGAAAACTAGAGCTTGAGAGGAGTAAGTTCGCATTTTCACTAAGATCCAGCATAAAAGTATGTGATTAAATAACAGAATTAAAAATTAGATTTAGAATTAGGCAGCCTTTTTCTTCTTGGTCAGGACCGATAAACTGAGGAAGATAGACTGCTTTTTTTTTTTTTTTCTGGAAGCATTTAAAAATAGATCCTCATCTTTCTGGAGTGATTTTTATGATAGTCTATTTTAAGATATCGGATTAGCCAAAATGAATTTGCATTGTTCTTATCAAGTGCTGTGATCATGACTTTTAATCTTTTTAACAGCTATGAAGGGGTAGAGTAAGTATGAAGTTAAGAACATTGATAATAGGGCCAACTTTTCTTTGAGTATCAAATAAATCAAATACACTTTTTAAGTTATCTTTTTGCCTACATTCTTAATGATTCTCATTCTCTCTTATTCTTCGTTTTCTCTCGCCATCAAGGTATAGATTTCTAGGCCTAAGGAAGGTCATATAGAAATACAGAATATTTTTCCCCATCTAAAAATTCATGTTTGGTGCAGGCCTTTGTCAATAGGATGGGCACTCAGGAAGGGTACAATTTTCACCATTTTAATTTAATAGAATGGCATTTTACATTTCTCAGTCCAGGGTTAAATAGGATATCTATACCTAGTACAGTGTACTAGAGGGGAGAAAAGAAGGAGGAATCAAGAACAACAGTAATTTAAGACATTTTCAAATATTCCTGCACTACGGTGTTGTATATACAAATAAGATCTTATTTCAAAATGTCAGAAGCCAATGTTTCCTTTGTTTTCTTAAATAAGTTTTATTTATTTTTTAAAAAAATTTTAATGCTTATTTATTTTTGAGAGAGAGACAGACAGTGTGCAAGCAGGGGAGGGACAGAGAGAGGGACACACAGAATCCAAAGCAGGCTCCAGGCTCTGAGCTGTCAGCACAGAGCCCAAAGAGAGGTTCAAACTCATGATCTGTGAGATCATGACCTGAGCCAAAGCCAGGCGCCCCTGTTTTCCTAAATAAGTTTTAAAATAAACAAATATGTAATGGAGAAACAGGTTCAGGATCAAGTTCTAAAATGATCATTTTCCCATTAAAGATCCCTATCAAGAAGGTGCATACAGTTCTATTTAGCATTTACAATCCTACATAAATACAAATATATACACTTTCTATGTCCAATTATATATCAAGCTATTTCAGAGACCAGAATGACAAATCTGTTCCCGTGTAATTGGGACAGGGTTTGCCTGCGTGACACTAAACAGTATAAGGAAAGGAACAGCTGCAGAATTTGAAGTGATGAAACATTTTAATTTTAAACATCCAACCCTATCTTAAGACTTCAATTAAAAAAAAAAAAAAGAGAGAGAGAACCTGAAAGAAACATAGACAATATTATGATGCAATGGATCTTTCTTTTTTAAATCTCCAGAAACATCATGAGATTACACAACCCAGTTTACAAGAGAATTGGGGGAAAGTTTCAGAGTTTTATCATTCAAACTCTAGGCTTATTTATTTCATTTTTCTACTCACTTGAAAGAAACGTTTTAAGTATGAACTTAAGACTTATCTATACGTACTTGAAATAGAGCCCTAACTAAATTGGAATTATACTTTATCATTGGTGACCTGGGTGAAGATTCAAACTTTCTTTATGTTTTTATTTATAATTAGAGTATAAGAAATTCAGAGCAGTGGAGAATGTTAAATACACATGGATTTATCTTTAAAAAGCCCCGCAAAAATCCGTAACTGACAGTATAAAAAGAAATGATTATACAGAAATATTCTTTTAATACATTTTGAGAAAACAAATAAAACCTTGATATCTTATGTGAGATATTAGTAACCCTTTGTTAAGACACTAAAATGAGTAAAAAATACACTGATCAATTTAAAACTTCATTTTTTTTCTATCAATGATGGTCTATGGATGATCTCAATTGAGTTTGTTAAGTAGGTATTCTATTTTGTTAAAGTATATATATTAAGATATCCTTACTGATGGTGTTAAAAAAACAAAATTCAACTGAGTAAATTTTAAAGACATTTTGGCTTTATTCAATGATTCAAGAATGGAGGCAGCATCTCAACTAGCAGATGCAAAGGAGTTCTGAGGAGCTGTACAAAATGGAAGACTTGCTGACAGAAGAGGGTAGAGAAAGGAAATTAATAACAAAGAGTGGACTGTTTGGGGCAAAGTTACCTTCCTTTAATAGACTGCAGGGCTCTATCAGGCAGGTTACCTGACTAGTGCTGACCCTGGTAGTCCCAGACTGGGTGGCTAAGATTCTAGTCTGGAGGGAGGTTGAAACTGTAATTAAATTAGATACTAAGTGTTAGTTTGGTTATGTGGGCTTAGCACAAGTGACTCCATTTGGGGCCTGTTGTCTCTTTTTTAACAATGAGCATAGAAGTTTTAGCATCATTAAAATTTGCTCTTAACAAGGTTATTAACAGAAAGGGCAAAATAGAATGCAATTTACTGAATCAATTGAAATTATACAACTTTCCCACTGCAAAAGAACAGAATTTTGATCAGCTTAGGTATAGGTCACAAGGTTTATACTTTGAAGGTCTTAATGAAATAATAAGTAACATTTACATAAAACCTTTATTCTTCAGCAGTTATTTCACATTTTCACTCCTCCAAATAACATGTATTTGTATTACTATTATTATCTGCATTTTAAAAAAAGCTAATGCTGAAAGAGGCTGAACTTTCCATATCTGGTTTGCCCCACGCAGGGAATGTTGATGGGGAACAGCTTTGCTGGCAGTCAGACCCTGCGGCAGTCTGATCCTTTCTGCACCATCTTGCTTTCCCCCTTCCCTTCATCGTAGTGAATCCCTGAAAAACATCTTTGCCTCAGAATCTGCTTCTGTAAAACCAGCACTAGCTATGTAAGTTGTGGGTTCAGTGCAAGATAGAGTCTTGAAGACCTCTTTTAATAGAGGCTGACTACATTTTTGATAATCGATGGCTGATATCTTCCAAACTGCATAGTAAGACATGCCGGTAAGAAAGCTTGTATTCCCTCCCAAGGCACCAGATGGAAAAGTTCAAGTCAAGCAAACTCGGCTACGTGTGAAGATTCTCACACCAATCTGTGTCTTAATCACAATAAAAACCAATTCCATTTGCCCTCCTTTACTCCGGCCATTTTGGACCTGCTTGCTCTCCCCAAAAACCATTATTTATGAGAGTAGTAAAATTTTTCATACCCTCTTGGTGCATGTGTGGCATCATCAGTTTCAACATGTGAATCAATTTTGGATTGGGGGGGTTGATCTTGCCCTCTGCAGGATACCACAAAATGTCCTTCTACAAAAACTGTTAAAAGTCTCAAGAATGTGACAGCAGAGAATTACACTAAATACCAGGCCATTCTAAAAATGAGCCCCTGTGCCACAGTGCAGGTCACACACACAGAGCCAGTCCTGTGTAAAACCTGACCTCAGCCATAGTTTATCTTTGTGTTAATTTTGTAATCTTGATTAGGAAAAACATAACACATAATGTTTACCTCCTTGGGTACTCTGTTCTCACACTCTACAGTTGTTCTTCATTTTCCCCTTCCCTTGGTGTTTACCACTGTGCTTCCATCCTCAGTGAGATGAATTTTCATAATTTCCCTAGTCCTACAACTTGCCCTTTTCTAAGAAAATCTTCCTGCTAAAAAGGATTATTGAACTATGCACTCATATGTTTTATTCCCTCAACTATAAGGGAATATCTATCACAGATCATTATGACAGTATGTATATGCATCTTCCTACCCTTCCTACCCTCCCAACCCAGTCTAAATTCTACATTCCCACATTATATCTTTTGTGTGCAACTACTGACAACTTTCTTGCCCTGTCTTTCATTTTGTCACCCTCTCCTGGTCAATATAATCATAGTCAAACTGTACTTGCCACCTAAATTATATCAGTCCCTCTGGACCTGACTATGGTTCATTGTCTCAGTTTAAATTCATAACCACTAACTTCAAGTGACGATTAATTGTACCTCTGCACTGGCTCGTTCCACTAAGCACAAGATGTACACATATACCTTAATTTATTTCAGGTTAAAAAGGAAACCTCCTTAAACTACTATGTCCTTCTAGCTGCCACCACATTCTGCTGCCCACCTTTAACCACAAAACTCTTATAAAGAGTTTATGGTTTATGGTTTGTGTTTTATATCTCCAATTCCTTCCCTCGTAATGTTCCTTAAATACATTTAGTTTAGGCATTTGACTCCGTAATATACTGGCAATACTTTTGTTGAGGTTACAAATGAAAGCCACGTTGCTAAAGGCCAATATTACAGAGTCATTATTGAGGGCTCCCTTTCTCTCACAACCGATCAGTTATCATGTTTCTTTGCTCTAACTTCAAAGTATGTAAAATTTGACTCTCAATATCCAGAATAATCCTCTTATCCAATCTGCTACCACCTTTTGATTGAATGTCTTCTGGAGTTCCTTAACTAGTCTTCCCGCTTCTGCTTTGTATTTCCATTAGCAGATTTTCAATCTAGAGTCCAGGGTTCTCAGTTTTAAACCCAAGTGGACTTATGTCACTTCTTATTTAAAATACTCAAAAGCCCTTCAACTCACATACACAAAAAGTCTGTTTCTGCTGGAATCTAAAGATCTTATTACCTGACTCTAATAGTGTTAAAAATAAATCTTTTAATTTTACTTTTCCTCACTTCCTTCCAACCACAGTCATTTCCAGGGTAGTTTTCAAACAAACCAGGTATGCTCCTGCCTCAGAGCCCTTGGATTTGTTTGCTCTTCCTGGGATGTCTGATATACCTGAGTCAATTCTATCAGTCTCTGGTCAAATTTCAGTCTCAATAACCTTCTAATATTATTCAAGTTAAAATAGTATTCTTTTTCTTTATCATCACTAATAATCATCAATCCCTGTCTTCTACTTCTGTTTCACTTTTCCTTCAAGTAATTTTAACCATTTGCCACATTATATATATTGTGTTTATTGTGTGTCTCATCTCAGTAGAATAAGCTTCATGATAGCAGAGACCTTTATGTGACTGCAACATAGCAAGTGTTCAATAAAAAATTATAACTTAATTAATCAAATATATCTACTGATAAGAGTTCTCATTAAATATTCCTAAGGTTTTTCACAAGTTCTAACCACCTAAGAAACATTCAATATATTAGTTAATTGTCTAAATATTTCCCACAAGAACAAATGAAAAGACTGAGAACATATGAATAAGACTAAGAAGACTTAAAATACAAATTATTTTCAAAAAGAGGGAAAAATACATGTTAGTGCAATAACTCAAAGTGTACTCATTATGTAAGTAGAACATATGTAATAATTTCAAAGCAGGTATGCTCAAGTAAATGGAAAATGTCAGGACAATCTGGGTTTGTAAGAAGTAATGGCCAAAAATCTGATAGGTTTTTAATTGGTCCATCATGGTTTTAGCTTATCATGATCCTAGAATATTACTTGAGAAAGCAGCTAGGAATTGTTTTTCAGGAAGCTACGCTAGCTTGGGGGGGTGTATGTGTATGCATGTGCACGTGTGTGTGTTTCTTTTTTTTTTTTTTTTTTCACGTGTGTGTCTTTCAATGAGGAGTGAACAATTTATCGTCATGTGAATTGGATAATTCTGCACTTTTATTATTAGGTAAAAGACAGACAAAATCTAGCTCACTTTTTAAAAAATGTCTTCCTAGGGGCGCCTGGGTGGCGCAGTCGGTTGAGCGTCCGACTTCAGCCAGGTCACGATCTTGCGGTCCGTGAGTTCGAGCCCCGCGTCAGGCTCTGGGCTGATGGCTCGGAGCCTGGAGCCTGTTTCCGATTCTGTGTCTCCCTCTCTCTCTGCCCCTCCCCCATTCATGCTCTGTCTCTCTCTGTCCCAAAAATAAATAAAAAACGTTGAAAAAAAAATTAAAAAAAAAAAATAAAAAAAAAAATAAAATAAAAAATAAAAAATGTCTTCCTCATGTTTTAGGTTGTCCAAGCTTTCTTCTGAATATTTTGGCAGGCGTACCAAAAGGCTGTTATCAATTTTGTCATAGTTTGATATTAAAATATGGGTGCATTAATCTTACAGTGACCTTTTCCCTGAACCTAGAGCTAGAAAAAGGATGCTGCATCTTTTGTAAGTAACTTCAAGGCAAGATATCATATAGCATTCAAATATAAGCTTTTATCCAGTTAATCATCAAGCATTACCTACTTTCATCAATGTTCAGGAGCTTAATTCCTGGATTACTCATCCCCCAAAAAAGCTAAATATAAAAACCGAAAGCATAGACCCAAACAATAGAACTTTTATACCATGATAATTAGAAAAGGAACCTATTACCCAGGATTATAATTAGTGACTAACATATTAAATGACCTTTAACATTTACCTTAAGCCCTGGATTTCTAGAAAACCAGCAAGGTTATGAATGCCATATTAGTAATCTTTAATCTTTATTACTGCTGTGGACAGAATTTTAATGATTTTTAAATAGGTAGTGGTCACTAACATATCCCTATTAAAATAAAAAAAATCTCATAAAAAATTAAATGGATTAAGACTTCAAATGTACCATCATCAAAAGTATTATCTAATTATGGAGTTCAGTGAACAGGCCAAGTGAAATGGTTGGTAATATTAGTTACTTGCCACATGGGAATGCCCAGGATTTATGCACAAATAGATTCGGCTTCTGTTGCAACATAGTAATTAAGAATTTGTCAGGGAAATTTGACCCTCTAGGGTAGAAATTACTTTGTAAAATAAGAATGGCAGAGCACTAGTCTCCTTGCTGCACATAATTTGACTTGATTATTTATACATCAAAGAGAGTCCACAGTGACTGCAGTATAATATTTAAGTAGAGGGATATTAAAGAAAGAAGCATCTAGTGAAATCTTTTTTCCCAAATCTCCGTGAGAAAATAGAAGAAATTTTCATAAAGCATTTCATTTTGCATATAAATTGGGGCCTAGATTGTGCCTGTGAATTTACTGCTGTCAAATTTAATTTTTCTTTAATTCTTCAGGCCCAGATGTGAAAGGCTCCGTTTGCAGGCTGCAATTTTCAATGCTTACAGGTAGCACCCGGATCGATAATGTGTCTTTATGAGAAATTACCGTTAATGTTATTGAGTATGCATTTTGTTTTATAGGATAATAAGGTAATATGAAATGCCAATTCATTCATTAGAAGAGAGCTAAGTGCTTAAATGAAATGGGTGACAGGTCTGAAAAAAGATGTAGTTATGGGCAGGAAGGCAAGAATGGATTTTTAATGACCCAATACTTAAAGGTTTAACCATGTTTTTGCATTTTCTTTTTATAAACAATTTAACTTATAAAATAAAGGAGTTTATTTAAATTAGAGACTGTGTTTTGGCTGAAAAATTCTCTGCAAAAAAATAATATTAACAACTTGGTTTCAGAACATTTTTATGCTGGGTTACTTTTACTGGGATCTCAACACCAAAATTAACCAAAACCAGACATTTCAGGAGGAAATAAATGCCATAAAAATCACCAGGACATAATAGAATGCCACGAACAAGACCAACATTAACCATGTAATAAAAGGAAAGTGTATTTAATGCTCCTTTATTTAAGTAAATTCTGAAAATAACTCAATTACAAAAATGCAAGTACACTGACAAATTTGGGAAACTGTGATCCAAGTAATTGTACCTCAGGCAAAAGGAACGACTTAAAAAAAAAAAACCAGTTAAGCTAAATGTGAATTCTAACATTGATATTAATATTGACATTAAGGAAACCTAGTTTCCACACCTTCATGAGTAAAATAATTCTGATCCGGGCCTACATTATTAAGCTGAGGGACATTCTAATTATCTAAAAAGTTGGATGGACTCATTAATAGATGTCTGTGATTTTATAAAAAGCCAGTATGTGTTCTACCAGAAAACCATTTGGGAACTCAGTTAAACAAGATTTTTGGCAAAATATAAATAAAATATCTCTATATTTCATAATTTGAATTAAAATGACTTGCTTTTAACATCTTACTGTCTTATAATCACATGTAATTCTGAAAGCGATATAAGCCTCATTGGTATGCTTAACAGTGTCACAAAGAAAATGTTCTTGAGCTGTATATCTCCAGAATAAAATTGACACTAACATCTCTGAGGATGCTCCCAAATCAAAGACTCAGATTCAAAGGAACCAAGCATGAACATCGACAATTATACACAAAACAAAACAAAGTGATTTAAACAACCGATTGTCAGAATTGTATTGATTCTTTTACACAGATTCAAGCAGTTTAAGCTTGTATAAGAAAGGCGCATACCTTGATTTCAGTATTTGCAAAGCCAGATTGTGGAGAACAATATGGCAAAAGCACAGAAGCCTTGGGGTCAGAAAGACTGAGAATGAAATCACAGCTCTAATGCCCACTAGTTGTTTCAACTTAGACAAATGATTTAACCTCTCCAAATCAGGTTTTGTTTTGTTTTGTTTTTTCTTGTCAAATGGACACACACATACCTAACTTACCACAGCTAATGCCATACATTGAAGTTAAACTAAAATTTGTTCACATCTGAAACTCAAGCACTAATATCTCTAATATCCTCTACCTGAGTCTCAGTTTCGCCCCTACTATCCGTACTAAACAGCTTTATGAAAACAGCCAGTTCTTGATCCTACCCCACCTTCTCTCAGGGGACCTACCAAGACCTTCCAAGATTTTCCATCTTTTCTCCACAGCATGGATCCCATTACTGACCACTTCAACTACTGTTCTACCAATGCCCTCAATGCCTTGCACCCTTACCTTTGCAGACACCTAACAGATGAAATGTCAATCCTGAATTAAAACTACTTCTCATCTTCCTTACTGTAATGCACGTACTCGACTTTGCTAGAGAAGTGCCACAATTTTAACATTCATATAGCCACAAATTTGTATTCAACCCCAGCTAGTTCCTCAGATCTTTGGACAATCTTTTGCCTTCTCTGTCAACTTCTGTTTCTTCCTCTTTTGACAACTATTCTACCTTTATCTTCAAAGCCCTCTACTCCCCCAGGCTTACTCTCTACAGCTAAACATCTAGATTATTAGGAAATGTGAATCTGTAAAACATGAATTATTAGCTCTTCCCCTCCACCTCACCATCAGGATTGCAATTGCAATTCCCTTCTGAGAGGATTGTATACTTCTCTTCACAGTGGATTGTGACCCAGACACCTGCTCTTTACTTCATAAGTGTCCTCCAGGATTTTTCTTGGCTTTCTCCCTAGCTTTCAAATGTGTACAATGTCTCTAAGCAACCCCTTTCTCCCACTAAAGAAAAAAATAATTAGAAAGAAACTTACTTGAAACTCAAATCTCCTTATTATCATCCCATTACTCTTTCCCTTTTACCACCATGTTTCTTCAAATATACCGTCTCTATCAGTCCACTGAAACTGTTTTGTCAGAGTAACCATTGACTTTCTAAATGTAAAGCCGGTGGGTTTGATTTTTTTTTTCATCTTTCTTGACTGACTAGAACAGTGGCCTGTTTTATTTGCATTTAGGAAACCATTTTCTCTCTTTTTGACTTGTCTTTCTCCATCTTCTATGGGTTTCCTCTTTTCCTACCCACTCTTTAAAAATGTCTCTCACCATTGACCTATAGTCATTCTTACTCCACATGCATTCCCAGAAGACTTCCTTCCACGTTCATAGTTTCTATTACCAACCAATGTTTATGACTCCCATTTGTGTATCTAGTGCCAATATCTACACCGTAGTTTGGGGTTATAGATCCAACTGCCTGATGGATATCTTCAAAACTATCTCAAACTTGTCATGAGCTTGTCTTTCCCCATTAAATCATTCCTGTCTCTGTATAACCTATCTCTAAAGAACAATTTTCCAAATACAATTAAAAAAACCCAATATACTATTTGGGATACAATATCAAATTCTTCCTTTTCCTTACTTCAACTTCCAGAAAATCTCCTAATAAATTTATTTATTAAATTGTTTATAGATCTACAATCTTTCCTCAAGCCATGTTATCCTTTCTTTGGTTTAGACTCTCCTCATGTAATAATGAGCCTAATTAATGAGTTCCTAACTGCTGCCTTTGCCTGCAATATCTCTTCCTTCCAATCCATTCTTCATGGAATTACCATTAATATTCTATTTCAAGTACAGTCTGATCATGTGACCTGCCTGCTTTAGAATCCTTCAGTGGAAACCTGTTGCCTATAAAATTCTCACACTATAAAATCCGCACACTTTACTATTCTACACTGTATAGCTCTCATGACCTATCTAACTCTCTCACCTTCTCTCCTGCCATGTCCTGACTCTCACTTTATGCACTTGGAATCAAATGACTTGCTGTTTTTCTCATGCAACATGCTGTTTCACAGCTCTGTGCTTTAAGTCATGCTGTTTAACTGCCCTGAATGTACTTCCCCACATTCTTTGCCTGGCTAACTCTTACTCATCCTTAAAACTTTAGTTCTCACCATGCTGTCTTCTCAGGAAATCTTCCCAAATCTCCCCAGTCTAAGTGTAAATACTCTGAGCTCCCCTGCAGCTAGTGCATCCCCATAGCCCTGCTCTCATATCATGCTGACATTTTTGTCTTTTTCACTCTACCTGATGTAAGCATCTCATTGGCAAGGACCATCTTTTTATTTGAGAGGGATTTATTTAGGATTCTCAGCTTACTGGAGTGAGACATAGAACCATTTTATTTTTCCAATAATTGACACCAAGTCAACACCTCTCCCTTTCTCATTTGGTTATAAGCACCCTCTCATGAAAATTCTGTTCACTTCTAATAATTTCAATCATTAGAAGAGTAAACTTCAAGTTCCTAAGACCCAGATATATTTGCTTTAAAATGTACTTTCATATTTAATTAAATGCTCTTTAAAAAAAAAAAAAAAACTTCTTCTTTTCTCCCTACCACATTATCGCTTCTCTTTGTAACATTGACTGAATATAGTTACCCTTTGTGGGCAAGTATCCACATGGGGCACTTCTGATAGTACTTAAGAGAGGCTTAAGTGAGATAGGATGCATCCATCTAATTCCCTGGCAAGAGACATCAGATGGGTTTTAATCAACACCTGTTTGTGCATACACACATGCAAACACGCATGAGGTTAGTTTTCACAAATTTAGCAAATAATGTTTTGGGGGTGTTTAGCATGAAGAGGACAGCTACCTATTGAAGTACCTGCTTGCCATAGTAGCTCCAAATGTGGGCTGCAGCACTGGCATACCCTTTCTCAAATCTGTCATCTCATTCCCACACCCTTCTCCAGTCCCAGCACGATTAGGCACTCACTTATCCATCAACCCAGAAACTTTCAACTGTGAGATGGTGAATATCCCCAAATTAATGGAAAGGCACCCCCGGTTTTAGGAGTGACTCTGTTGGAGCTTCTCTCGCTCTCTCAAATAAAGATGTACTGAAGAAAGAGTCATTATTTATCAACACTTCTCTACTCCAAACACACACACGCTCTTCTGCCCTCCAGATGATGCTGATAATACTGCAGCCCCAATGGCTCACAGTTCCCTGAATTTAGGTTGTTAAAATTTGTATTCACTTATTTAATCAGCAAATATTTATTGAAGGCTATTATATGCTGACCAATGTAGTAGATACTAAGTTGATCACAGTGAATAAAACAGACAGAATCTCAATTTCTAGTACCTAACATTTTATCAATTGTATAGTTGGTGATCAATAACTATCTGGGAAATGAAAGCAGGAAAATTACTTGATGTACAAAGGGAATAAAATAGAGAGTTTTCTTATTCTTGTTAATGAAATTATTAAGGTTTCAATTTAAATTAACTTTCAACTTTATAGTTCATTTCACTGGTTTGCATTTTCAACTCAAAAAAAAACCCATTTTAAAATTTTACTGAAACTATTTGTTATAATAAACCTAGGATAAGTTGAAATAACACACCATTCAAAGTCTCAGTACCTTGAAATAAAAGTGCTCAGGTTGCATCCATTTTGGGAAAAGAAACTCCATTATTTAAAATGTCATTTGTCAGGGCATTTGTGTAAAAAGAAAGCTGGAAAGGCACCAGCCAGAAATTAAATGCTATACCCTTTGTGCTCACAAACACTTGGGCAGAAATAGTAACATGATTCATAAATTTGCAAGGGGAAAAAGGAAGGCAATATTCCCATCTATCATAAAAAACAAACAAATGAATTGCTAATACATTAAATTTCCAAGAATAACTACCACTTCTGAGTTATAATCATGACTTTTAATCTTTCAGTGACCTTTCTTATAGGCTTCTGACAGTCACTTTCTTGCAAAAAAAACCCCAAAAACCAAAAAATTCTTTGGCCAAGTCATTCTTTCTGTCTGAATTAATAATTTGTTGGGTGGAATACAAGATACTCTTTGAAATGATAAGATTTTGAAAGCCATATGAACAGCAGATGATCAGAACAGGGTATCTCAATCTAAGAATAATTAACATTTTTAAAATGTTTATTTATGTATTTATTTATGAGAGAGAGAGAGAGAGAGAGAGAGAGAGAGAGAGAGGTATTGCACGAGTGGGGGAGAGGCAGAGAGAGAGAGAGAAAGAGAATCCCAAGCAGGCTCTGTGCTGGCACAGAGCCTGATGTGGGACTTGATCCCATGATAATGAAATCATGACCTGAGCCAAAATCCAGAGTCAGATGCTTAACCGACTGAGCCACCCAGGTGTCTCAAGAATTATTATCATTTTTGACTGTATAGTTGCATGGGGTAGCGCATCCTAGGATGTTTAGCAGGACCCCAGTTATCTACCCATTAGACACCAACAGCACCTCCTTCGAGTTTTGCTAGCCAAAAAATGTATCCAAATATTGACAGATGTTCCCTGGTGGGACAAGCTCCCAGGGGACAAAATCACCTATAGTTAAGGACCACTGACCTAGAAAAACTTATTAAAACCCTAGTGATCATCACATTATCCTCTGTTGCAAACTTGTAATGCCATTAAACGAATCTCTCTAGCCTTTCCATCTCTAAAGAATCTCATTCCTGAAGAATTTCTTATGCGTCTGCATCATCAGAGATACCCTTTTTTTTCCAGCAATAGACATTAACTGGCCATACTATGTTCATAACTAGATTACCTTCCTCAAACAGGTATATCAGAGTCCTTTCTTTTCTTCCAGCTGATTCAAATGGTGCTCTCCACCCCCTACAGGGGTCTTCATGGCTCTCCCACTGGAGGAAAACAGGAAAGAATAAGGTTGAGAAGAATTTTTAAAATTAATACTATTTATGCTGGAAAGAGAAGAAACCTTGACTTAAAGTTTTGTAAACCTTACAGACATTTCTAATCTTGTAAAAACAGAGATTCCATAGGTAGCGCAAGCTTAAGACTTGGTATGTTGGTCTAACAAATGTTAGTAATCCTAGGTTCTCTTCATTTCTCTTGTCTGACATCCATGAAGTTGGATACATCTTCACACTGGAATAGGTGGCTACGTTAGTTTTAGGTGACACAACATGGCATAACAAGATCCAAAGCAAGAGTAGAGATTGTCTCTCTACTGCTCTGTTAGGAGACAGAAACCTTTTCTAAGAATAGAGCCTGCTAGACTGGGAATTAGAAAACCAAGTTTACTCCAAATTACTCCAAGCATTGGGGCAAATGCATTATTAACTGTCAGCTTCAGTTTTCAGATGAAATGATCTTAATAACCCTGACCCACTTTGCAACTTTATGAACCTCTATAAAATGTTTATTTTCTTTAGTATAAATATGTGATTGGAATCCAAAAACTGAATAAGCACTAAAGTAAGTTCGCTTTCCTGTTGGAGAATGAAATGTATTTCTCTTCAGATGACTTCATTGTTAAGTTTTGTTTTACTCTCCTCTGGAAAGTGAATGACTACAAGAGCCCGGAGGTGTTGCTGTGTGGAGGGAGGGAATTTTCTCTCAGTCGTTCTAAGGTCCCAGAGGCACTACCCATCTCCAGCTCATCCAATCAATAGCCAGTTAGGGCTGCAGAGAAACAGTGAGTAAAAATTACGGAATCGATCTGTCCTGCCCCACTTGGGCCATCATTCACTCTCTGCACTTCCGAGGTTGTGAAGGGACCACTCAGGTTAATGGAAACACAGTGGCAGACCTGATCTTGCGTTTTCTCATTTCTCCTCTCTTGCCCTGGAGTGAATGGATAGGTCTAAGAGTCAGAGAGGCCAGGAGAATCATGATGGAAATTCCCATCTAGACACCTTTCAAAATTCACCAACTCTAATAACACTAATCTATTTACTAAACTAGGGGAAAAGAAACATAACTTGGGGAAGCGAGAGGAATTTTCTCCTGCCATATAAATGCGGTACCTAGCCCAAAATATGAAGGGCATTAATTAAAGAAAGGGAAATCTACCCCATCAAACATCTCTAAGTTGAGTTTCCAATTGTTTTGCAGTGAGTCTAATTACTAATATTTTCAATGAGCTTGAATATTATTTACTTTTAAATGGTCCTCTTAAGAAAGCTGTCATTAAATTAAAATATTTAACACTTTTTAATGATTACTGAGAATCACTTGTAGTTCATTTAAATATTGAACACCATGATATAATGGGAAAAGTTTTAAGTAAATTTAGATTCTAATATTAATCAGTTTTATAATGTTGAACAAGTAATTTAAAAATTGTAGTTCTTTTCCCTTAAGTCAAAGATAAAGTGAATTGGTTAGTGTAGAGTCCCTCTATGATCTTTGCGAGCTATAAAATTCTTAATCTGTGATTATTTGATTTGCATTTAAAAGGAAAGCTGATTATGCCATTTATCTGCAAGATTAGGCATAATAAAACCCCGGTTAATTCCACATTGTTTTGAGGCCTGCAAGCCAAAAGAATAAAGTGAAATTCAAAATTGTTTTCAATTTATCTTGTAATGAAGCACGAATCAATTTTAAAAACACTCACCAATAGTTTTTTAATGTACAGACCATGAAATTTTTTAGGGATTCAAACACACAATCTGATCAAAGTCGTCATCTGAATAAAGAAAAAAAGGATAACAAAAAGAACACAGTATGTGTTACTGTATGTTAAAATCAATTTATTTTACCCTAATATTCTACTGGGGACACAGAATGATTGATGCCAACAATTCCAAAGTGAGGTGAGAGACAATTGTGCAAAAGGAGGTTGAAAGAAGTGGTTGTCTAACTTAGCTTCCTCACTCACCATGAGGGAATAAAATTGGCAGCATTTTGATTAGATAGGGATTTCTTTGGAGGATGCTGTCTGTACAAGAGGGACCGTGGTGCTTCTCACTCTACAGCTGAATTGAAACTTTAAGGAGACTACTTATCGTAATGTCCCTTACAGTTTGGTAGACACAGTGGACAGTGTCTGACTCATGCTCAAGAAATCTGAAGCATGAGTAACTGGCTGTTTAGCTACTCTGACAGCAGAGAGATTAACCTGTGCTTTCCCGAAGTATTAAGGCAGAAGCTGTCTGAATGTTTCCCTACGACCCGAGATGTGGTCAGGCAAGAGAAAAATATTTGTCCTGAAATGCTTGTCTTCGACAATGCTCAAGGGGATTATCCATAGGAGCTAGATGTCCCCATGGAGGATGGGAGGTGCAAAATGCTGTATTTGCTAGGGTCTAAAAAGAAGTTATAAACCATAAACCAGAATATTTAATCTCAGAAAGAGAATTTGCAGTGAATTATCTTCAGCTATGGTGGGGATCTCAGTACTAATATTTCTTTGAGATCCTGATTTCAGTTCTCTTAGGTAAATACCCAGAGGTGGGATTACTGGGTTATATGGTAAGTTCCATTTTTACTTTTTTGAAGAACCTCCATGTTGTTTTCCACAGAGGTTATACCATTTTGCATTTTCACTAGCAGTGTGCAAGAGTTCCAGGTTCTCCACATCCTCACCAACAGTTGTATTTTTTAAATTTTTTTTAATGTTTATCTTTATTTTTGAGACAGAGAGAGACAGAGCATGAGCGGGTGAGAGGCAGAGAGAGAGGGAGACACAGAATCAGAAGCAGGCTCCAGGCTCTGAGCTGTCAGCACAGAGCCCGACGTGGGGCTCGAACTCGTCAACTGCGAGATCATGACTGGAGTCAGATGCTCAACCGACTGAGCCACCCAGGCGCCCCTGTACTTTATTTTCTTGATAAAAATTATTCTGATAGGTATAAGGTGATATTGTTTAGATTTGAATTTCAATGATGATTAGTTTCGTTAAGCATTTTTTCCTTATATTTGCATTTTTTTTGTCTTCTTTGGAGAAATGGTTATTTAAATTCTTAGTCCATTTTTTAAATCAAATTATTAGTATTTTTTTTGTTATTGAGTTGTAGGAGCTCTTTACATATTTTATTGATTTGTCCCTTATCAGTTATATGATTCGTAAATATGTTGTCTCATTCTGTAGGTTGCCTTTTCATTCCATTGGAAGTTCCCTTTGCTTTGCAGAAGCTTTTTAGTTTGATGTAGTCCAACTTATTTATTTTTGTTCTTGTTGCCTGTTCTTTTGGTGTCAAATCTTCAAATCATTGCCAAAACCAATGTCATGAAACTTTTCTTCTATGTTTTCTTTTAATTGTTTATAGTTTCAGGCCTTTAATTTTCATGCATTTAAATGTTAGTTTTAAGTGTTTAAATCCTTAATCCATTTTGAGTTGATGTTTGTGTAAGGTGTAAAATAAAGGTCCAATTTCATTCTTTTGCGTGTGGATATCCAGTTTACTCAACACCAGTTGTTGAAGAACTAGCCTTTCTCCATTGTGTATTTTTTGCACTTCGATGAAGGTGAATCGACCATATTTGCATGGGTTTATTTCTGGGCTACCTATTGTGTTCCACTGGTTTATATGACAGTAGTTATGCTACTAACATATTTTTTGATTAGTATAGTCTTGAAGGGTATTTTTAAATCAGGATTGTGATGCCTCCAGCTTAGTTCCTCTCTTTGGGATTAATTCGGCTGTTTGCAGCCTTCTCCGGTTCCAAATGAATTGGAAAATTGGCTTTTTCAACTTCTATAAAAAACGCCATTGAACTTTTTTTCTTTTTAAAAATACATGTTTTATTCTCTTCCGAGTGTATGGGGATAAGCACAGTTCATTTTTTTTTTCTCAGCCAAAAATGAAAAAAAAACCAAATTTGTCATTTTCTCTCTTTGTAAATCTGAAAATATTTTAAAGACTTCAATTATACCATGCCCTGGTAATGTTTGGATTATGTATGTTTTTTAAGTTTTTTATTTTAATTCCAGTATAGCTAACATATAGTATTATATTAGTTTTAGGTGTACAATATAGTACTTCAACAATTATATACACTACTTTGTGTTCATCAGAAGTGTACTCTTTTCTCCTATCACCTATTTGATTCATCCCCTCACCCACCTGCCCTCTGGTAACCATCAGTTTGTTCTCTATAGTTAAGAGTCTATTTCTTGGTTTGTCTCTCTCTCTCTTTCCTTTTTGTCCTTTGTTCATTAATTTTGTTTCTTTTTTTAAAATTTTTTTTAACATTTATTTATTTTTAAGAGACAGAGAGAGACAGAGTGGGGGAGGGACAGAGAGAGAGAGGAAGACACAGAATCTGAAGCAAGCTTCAGGCTCTGAGCTGTCAGCACAGAGCCTGACATGAGGCTTGAACCCACAAACCATGAGATCATGACCTGAGCTGAAGTCAGACACTTAACTGACTGAGCCACCCATGTGCCCCATCATCTATTTTGTTTCTTAAATTCCATACATGAGTGAAATCATATGGTATTTGTCTTTATCTTATTGACTTATTTCACTTACAGTTATACTCTCTAGTCCCCTCCATGTTGTTGCAAATGGCAAGATTTCATTTCTTTTTAATGGCTGAATTATATTCCATTATCCATTATCACATTGTCATACACACACACACACACACATATACACATGTCATATTTATACATACATATATATATATATATATATATATATATTTATCTCACATCTTATTTTTGCTAGGGCTTGCATTGAATCTGTTGATTGCTTTGCATAGTAAGAATATTTTAGCAATATTGAGTCTTCCAGTCTATGAACATGGGATATCTTTCTAAATGTTTATGTATCTTTAAATTTCTTTCAGTAATGTTTTATAGTTTTTACAAGTCTTTTACCTTCTTCATTAAGTTTATTTTGAAGTAATTTTTTTGTGCTATTACAAATGGGATTTTTTTCCTAGTTTTTCTTTCAGTTAGTTTATTGTCAGTATATAGAAACATAACTGATATTTGTATATTTATTTTGTATCCAGCAATTTTACTGAGTTCATTTATTTTTTCTAATTGTTTTTGTTCGATTTTATAGAGCCTTTAGCATTTTCTATATTTAAGATGATGTCTTCTGCAAACTAGGACAATTTTAGTTCTTTCTTTCTGATTTAGATGCCTTTTATTTCTTTTTCTTGCCAAATTGATCTGGCTAAAACTTCTACTACTATGTTTAATAGAAATAGAGTGGACAAACCTTTTAGTTTTTCATTGTTAAGTATTATATTCATCCTTTTTCAGTGTAGCAGAGAAGTGCTAGTTGACAAATAACACTATGCTACCTGTGGATTCTACCTGAAGTGACTCAAGTTAAACTCAGATTTTAAAAAAAATGTTTATTTATGGAGAGAGAGAGAGAGAGAGAGAGAGAGAAAGAGAGAACATGTGCATGTGAGTGAGTAGGGAAAGGGTAGAGAGAGAATCCCAAGCAGACTCAGAGTAGAGTCTGATGCAGGGCTTCATCCCAGGAACTGTGAGATCATGACCTAAGCCTAAATCAAGAGTTGGACACTTAATGTACTGAGCCACCCAAGTTTCCCTATGCTCAGATTTCATTGGTCAAAGCAAGTAGCTTGTCACTCTCAACTTCAGAGGTAGATGAAAATATTTCTATCATGTGTCTCAGGAAGAAAAAGAAAAATTAAAATATTTGTGAGTCGTGCAAAGACTAACACAAAGTGAAGATGGAAGATAAGAAATTTACTATTTGAGATTACATAATCATTTAAATAAGGTGCAATATAAATTACTCAATGTATACATTTATTAATATTATTGATATAATATGCATTATAATTATACTTATTACTAATATTATTAAAGTACCATTTATAGCTACACAAATTGTAGCTACAAAACATGATATGTGCTAGTGGTTTCAGAAAAATATTCTTCACTGCATGTTTGCTATACATGATCATAGGAAGAAGTATTGCCTAAATGCTCAAAAGTGAAAACATGACTTCCTACCGAGAAATTTCTTAAAGATTGGCATGAAGCTTAACGTGATTTTTAAAGATCTTAATGGTCAATGTTTTGGAAATTCTGTCACATAATCACTATTCTCCTTTGAGAGAAAGACAATTTCATGAAGTAGCAAGTAATAACATTAGAAGTGAGTTCACCTAACAGTAAATTGCACTTTGCCACTGTGTGCCATGGGAATGGACATTTCAATGTTTGTACCATGGCTGACTGACTTAGTATCATGTAATTGACTGGCATCCTAAGAATAGAGACAGCAAAACACTAAACTGGTCTAAGTGTCATCATCAAGCTGATTAATTGCTCAAGAATTATCATCTAAATTTTGTTAACATTTCTACTCAATAATTTTTCAACAAAATTTAACAATCTTCAAGATACTAAAATTTCTGTACCTGTACTGGAACCTTTTATGGAGTCTTTCTTGTAGGGTCCTCTTTCTCTAGTAGTTGTCATATAAATGTTAGAAACTGCCCTAAGTTTCATCTTAATTTCACCTTTTGTTTTTCTCTATCTACACACACTCCAAAGGACCTCATCAGTTCCTATACCCATAATGGCATCTGCAGACCAATGACTTCTAAATCTGTGCCTTCAGACCTGATTGCTTCTTATCCCCAGACTCAAACACCAGGACTGCCTCTGACACTGCTATGTAGATATCTAAAATACATTTCAAATTTTACTTGGCTCATAGTAACTTTTAATCCTAGATTTGAAAACTTATTCCTCCTTTATTTTTCAGTTTTATAATGATCATACTAAAAACTTTAAAAACTTATTCTTGATTCCTCTTTTTCCCTTATCTTGAACCCATTTTCAAACGTTGTTCACTGTACTCTCCAAAATATATTCCATACCTGACCATATTTTTCCCTTCTGAAAAGCTACTTTTCCCAAGTCAATGTCATTTCTCATCCAGAACCCTGCACCATTATCCCTGATTCCCTTCACCACCCTAAACTTGAGTTATTCACCATAGAAGACAAAATGATCTTATAAAAATTAGCTCATCTCACTGTCTTGCTAAAACCATCCAAAGGCTACCTTCTGCAGGCACAATGGAACACCTTACAAAGCTCTATCAAACCTGGACTTTCTTATATCCTCTAATTCTTTTCTTTCTCCTAAAACTCTACGTCACCCACACTGACCTTTCTCTTCCTTGAGTATATCAGCCTTGTTTTGGCCTCGAACCTTTGCATTAGCTCTGCTACCTGAATTTCCCATAACTAAATCTTAGACTAAAATACTATCTCTTCAAAATTCTTTGATTACCTGAAAAAGGCAACCATTATACCACTGTACTTTAGTCCCTTGCATACCTCTAAATAATACATAATCAAGTCAGTTTATTTTTATTATTCTCCTGTGAATTATTATTTGATTACTTTCTTCCTACTTCCTTTTAAATATATATCCCTCAAGAACAGAGACTTTGTCTGCTTTATTCAATCTTGCAATCCCAGAATTGAGAATATTATCTTTCCCTTAATAAATAGTAAATACTATTAATATTAAATATTAACTAGTGAATAGTAAATACTAATTGAATGAAACATCTGTAAATGTATCTTTAAGTATGTCATACTTTATCTTTTAGTAAGGGTTGACTTTTAAAATGAGGAATTTGAGGTATATGCTTTATAATATTATTTCCATTTCAACTTTCTTCTGAAAATTACAGTAAAATTATTTTTTTCCAAAGTACTTAGAACCAAGCATCTTTACCAGCATAAGCAATGATTATAACAAATTATATAACTGATTTGCAACAATGCTGCATATGTAAATTATACTTTTAATTCTCATCATCATCTCAAAAGCACTTGCTAAAATGTTCAACCCCCTGAGCAGATATTATTATCTGATTGTTCGGTATGGAGATTTCTTTGGAAGCAATTTCTCATCTATTTTACTTCTTTTTTTGATTCTCAGTGGATTGATTTTGTCAAGCTTCTAAATTTTTACTACTTGTTATTAAATTAAAGAGAATTGAGGCATGCTTCTACTCATATCTTGAATGAATGGCATGTACACAAACATCTTCCTTTAAATTTAATTAAAGTAATTTTTATTAGGCACCCAAGTGGGACACTGTGGAGGAGACAAAGATAAAATTTTGAAAGATAGTTTTTGCATTTTAAAATCTGCAGTTAAATATACTAGTGCTGGGGAAGAAATTACTAGTTTTGCATTATTTTCTATCTTCTTATCTCTACTAACAGAGACTTCTGTTTTTAGGTGGACACTTGCACCATTTCTCTCTCAATCTTTTTTTTTTAATTTTAATGCTTTATTTATTATTTTGAGGGATAGAGAGAGAGTGAGTGGGGGTGGGGCAGAGAGAGAGGGAGACACAGAATCTGAAGCAGGCTCTACGCTTTGAGCTGTCAGCACAGAGCCCAACGCGGGGTTGGAATTCACAAACTGTGAGATCATGTCCTGAGCCAAAGTCAGCGGCATAACTGACTGAGCCAACTCAGGATCCCCTCCCACATTCCTTTAATTTAAAAATGATGTGTGTAGTTTTCAGGTCTTGTCCCATTGATCAACATGCAATATTCTAGCTAGTTTCCCCCTCTTCTCCTTTTACTTGCAAAATGAAGAAACTGGAGCTTTGCCCTTGAACTCAGAGGTAAAAACTATGTGTTGAAGAGGACAGAACTCTAGCAGCTTGGACTACTTACCTATTACACTAGAGAGAGATAAAAACTTCTCATCTTCTAGATATTTTACTTTGGATTCTTTTATCACTACTGCTTAGACTGTCCTCTAAATAATACACAGTTCCCAATAAATATAGGAGTGTTTTTATTTCCAGTTTCAAATATGTGAATACAAATGGAATTTTAGAACAAAAGCTGTAAGAAGTCACCTATAATATTTTATTATATGTTTTTAAGGATAAAAAGTAATATTGAGTAAGAAGAACAGGATGTGGCTAAAAATGGGTGAGATCTTTCTGGGGTGATGAAAATGATCTAAAATTAGATTATGGTATTGACTTATTAATTTCACAAGTTTACTAAAAATCATTGAATTGTACAGTTAAAACAAATGAATATTTTTGTTATACAAAGTACATCTCAATAAAGCTGCTTAGGAAAGCAATGCTGTGCTTATATACTAATAAGGAGAGGCAAATTAATTTTCATGGTTTACTTTGCTTTTACTTAAGTATATTAGCAATATTCCAAGAACTTTTCCCTATAGTTAATGCATTTAAAATTAGGAAATAAGTATAAAGTAAAAATTGGAGATAATCTTTCTCCAAATGATAATACACACACAGAATCTTTATTTGGGTGATTTTTCCATTGTGAAAAGCCACTTTTCCTACCATAAATGTAACTCTACACAATATGTATGAGTATTTACTTACTCAAAGAATATCTGTACAGATTTGGATAAACCAAGTTGCATTAATTCCTGTATAAATCTACTAGACTGGGAATGTTTGGACAAGGAATAACAGTAAGATAGCCTAGTGACATCAATATGTAAGATGAATAGGAACATCAGAACAAGGTGGGAAGAATAAATGTTTTAAAGATACAGTTAGGTCTACCTTCAGACAATGTTGTTTTATATAGACTTCCAGGGAATTACAAACCAGTAGGAATTTTACAATCAGTTATAGGTTGGCTTTCTTGAAGTACAACCTTGAGGTAGGCTATAAAGCAAAGAGACAGTTTCAAGCACATATTCTTTTTGGTCCCATCCATATACACACTAGTGGTGTCATTGCTGATGCTGGCATCTTCAATCACCATGAATCCTGTCATATCCTACCAGAAACTTCTCATAACTCCTAACCCTATCCCATATGCTTCCATTGAAACCTGCAATTTTATAATTTTACTTTTCACAGTATATAGTAATGGTATGACAACTCATTCATTTCCTAATCGAATATAAGCTCCTAAAAGACAAGGAAAGACATTTTAATTTTGGAGCCCAATACCTAACACAGTGCATAACAAATAATATGTACTTGGTAAATTCTTGCTGACATTGCATCAGTTTTCAAGACCTGGAAGCAGAAATTACCACCTCTGCAAAGTGGATAGTTCAACTGAAACTGACCTCAATTTACCCCACCCGAATGCACAGAAAAGCCCCAAATGATATTAAGATTTTTTTTCAAATTAAAGGAATGCCTGGGTGACTCAGTCAGGAAGTGTCTGATTTTGGCTCAGTTCATAATCTCGTGGTTCGTGAGTTTGAGCCCTGTGTCAGGCTCTGTGCTCACAGCTCAGAGCCTGGGGCCTGTTTCAGATTCCTTGTCTCCTTCTCTCTCTGACCCTTCCCTGCTTGTGCTCTATCAAAAATAAATTTTAAAAACTTGAAAAATTTTTTTTCAAATTATAAAAAAGTACCTTTGAAAATCACATATGTGAAATCACCTACATCTTAAAGAAATAAACAATGAAGCTTATTCCTTATGAAGTATTCAGGATCTAAACCTGCTTTTCAAGAATTAAAAAGGCCAAGAAAAGACAGGCTGTAGGAGCACCTGGATGGTTCAGTTGGTGAAGTGTCTGACTCTTGATTTTGGCTCAGGTCATGATCTCACAGGTTCGTGAGATCAAGCCCATGTTGGGCTCATTGCTGTCAGCGTCCTTGGAATTCTCTCTCTTCCTCGCTCTCCCTCTCTCTCTGCCCTTCCCCTGCTCACACTTGATCTCTCTCTCTCTCTTTCAATCAATTAATCAATCAATCAACCAAATTTTTAAAAAGAAAAGACAGACTTTGACTTGTCAGGTATAATTTAACAACATCGCTCATATTTCTTAATGTCTCTAATTGAACTTCTGAAATTGATTTAGCTACAAATGGAAGAATTTCTACTTATCTACTGTAATATTTTTGTTTACATTTCTATTCTTATTTCACTGAGGATCAGTATTTTCTCTTGCTTGTCTTGATATTGAAAACTTGAACTTACTAACTATACAAGATATTTTAAGTGTGCACACACATGTGTGGGGGCAGGCATGTGTACTCACCGCCCCTTTCCTTATTTGCAAAAGCTAGTGCTTTCGTTATGAAGAAAAGCTGTAGAAAGAGTGTGGATAATTCAGTGAATAGAATGACAGCAGCACATATTGACGATGGGCCAGTAGCATCATTCATTGCAATGAAGAATAGAATCTTTATCAATGTTCCTTGTCCCAGAGTGGCACTTCAAGAGTAAATCATATCACTGATTATAGTCTATAAAAAGATTTTGGACTGTCCTAATGGAAGCAATTATTTTTGCCTGGTTCTTCTGTGTAACAGAATTCAGACATACTGATTTTCAGTCATATTAACTTAGAAATAATATATGTTCAGTTAAGTTATAGCTCTTGATCATGTCACATGAAGTCTACACCATAAATTACAGAATATTGGAAAGATTTGCCTGCTGTTAATAAAATTCAATACAGAATTACAGGAAAAATATATTTTGTTTTCATTGAAAAAGTTATATTATTTGAAACAATAATACATTTTAATTTCCATAATATAATCTGGGACCACAGGACGTTGGAAATGTCTCATGACCTTGGATTATTCAGAACAGGCATTTGAATACAAAGTCTTTTTGCTGTTTCTTTAATTCACTGGGCATACTTTACTTGTTACTTTGGGTCTTAGTAAAGCGTAAAGTTTACCTACCAAACAACCAGTCTCTCAGCTACCAGTAAGTAACACCAAGATACGTAGGTTCCAGAGATACTTGTATGTATAGGAGGTTAACTCTAGTTCCTGAGAAATACATGACATGCCAAGAAACAAAGCTTGTCAAGCAAGAATTGGATACAATCAAGCCAAAGAGTATATTCTTACTTTGAAATTGGTAACAACGCTTTGAAAGAATTTTTCTCTTTCCTGACAGCTTCTGTGACATTGTAGGAACACTGTTTTGGACGATGAAGGTAACCCTGATGAGAATCCTTAAGAACACTTTTTAAACGTTAACTATCAGTAAAAACACTTGGGGTGCCCGTCGTGAGATGATATTTAATATTAAGAAATATGGACTTGCTAATCGCGATCAAATTATATTGTGCTCGGCTGTTCCTCAATCAGAAATGAACTGGATATTAGACAATTAAAATACAGGGGCACCTGAGTGGCTCAGTTGGTCAAGCATCCAACTTCAACTCAGGTCATGATCTCATGGTTTGTGAGACTGAGTCCCGCATCGGGCTCTCTGCTGTCAGCCTGGAGCCTGCTTCAAATCCTCTGTTTCCTTCTCTCTCTGCCTATGCCCTGCTCTCTCTCTCTCAAAAATAAATAAACATTAAAAAAATACATGTCAGGGGAGCCTGGGTGGCTCAGTTGGTTAAGCGTCCAACTTCAGCTCAGGTCATGATCTCGTGGTCCGTGAGTTCGACCCCCACGTCGGGCTCTGTGCCGACAGCTCAGAGCCTGGATCCTGTTTCAGATTCTGTGTCTCCCTCTCTCTCTGACCCTCCCCCATTCATGCTCTGTCTCTCTCTGTCTCAAAAATAAATAAACGTTAAAAAAAATACATGTTAGTTCTAAATTTCTATTTTCAGAAGCCATTCATATGAAAGCCCCAGACTTTACATGTTCAGTCACTTTACATAAAGTTTTTCTAATTTTAAGTGTACATTCTAGTCAAGACCTTCAATATTGCAGATAGTGGCTTAGTTGAACTGTGGAGAGGACCGATTCAAAACCTAAATCTGAAAGGAGTAGATAGGGAAGTTTTTATAGCATGGGTTTCTTGCTTTTTGTCAAGTTCAAACTCAGTATGAGATGAGACTTTGCAACTGAAGATCCAAGAACAAATGACAAACCATGGTGAAATATATAATAATATATACAAACACTCTTTAGCAGTAATGTACCCCTTTCAAAGAGAGACAGTTGTAACTCAGCTTTATAACTGATGTGTGAGACACACAATAGAAAAAGGGTACTAAGGGCACAGGGAAAGATGTGTTTATTTGGCTCACAAGAGTTGAATTGTATTACTAGCTTGCTACTTGTGAATGATTAATGAAGTAGGGGGAAGAAATACAGAAAGAAAAAAAGGAAAGCGTAAATGCTTTCTATTTCTCAGATAACAGAAATAAAAAGCAATACCCATTGCCCAGAATGATGTTTCTTAAAAATCTCATGGCATTCAGAAGTCAAACTCAAGAGGCCAAGGTTTATTTATTCACAGTATTTCAGTATTTATTTAAATCACTTGTTCTTCCTTTTTGAACTTGAGAGGAATTGCTTTCAGATTAAGGAAAAATATTTTCTCAGTCAAACTGAAATATGAAACTACTCTTGATATTGTTTTCCCCTACAGAAATTAAAGGAATCTTTACAAGTTTTGTTGCAACACTGAAAATTTAGATTTGAAATTCAAAACCACAGATGTAATCACAGCCAGACACTAATTAAGCATTGGGCCAAATTTGGTCCTAGAAATGTGTATGCATAATTTGTGACTTTAGTGCAAGTTGTCTGTGTGTTTTCAAGGACAGACTTTAGTCAAACATTTATTGAAGGATCAAGGAGAAAATGCTTCTGAATAAACATGGCACCTTTACTTGATAATATTTACTTATTTTTAAACCTTTTCTTTTTGATTGAGATATACGGTTAGTAAGTCAACCATTTTTTTATTTCCCATGTTCATTGAAAGACAAATGTGCTTTATAATCTTCAATTTTTTTACTGTTATATGAAAGAGAGGAAGCCCAAAAAAGATAATACAATCCTTTCCATGGGAATTTTCACTTTGTAAATTCCTTGTATTTCTAGGATCATTTCAGGGTACGTTTGGGGTGATGGAGGAATATGTGTGGGAGGCAGGGTATGGAGGACATTCAGATTCAGCAAAGTTTCCCTAGGAAACTACTTCTAGCAAAGTTGCTCCAAATATTTTATGGAACTGTTTTGTTTTGTTTTGTTCTCAATGGATTTTAATTTGCTTTAGTTTCGGTGGCATAAAGGGGGAGAAAAAGCTTACTTAAACTGCATGTGATTTGAGTCTGAATGTGATTTGAGAAGTGTCTGTACTGGAATCTTATTTCTTTTCTTAAAAAAATTCTTCAGATTCATGTAGGATTCTTGTCTCTGATCTTGAATCCATTGCCACTCTCCATGAGAGTTGCTCTATAAACTCTGGGAAGGATGTGAGCAATCTGACTAATCTTGAAAGGCAAATATACATTATTATTAATGGAATTTGGCAAGTTTTCTTATTGCTCTAAATCTCACTTTCCTTATCTATAAAATGAAGATAACAACACTGGTCCATAGCATTGCTGTAATAAGCAAAACAAAAACAAGGGGGAGGGGAATGTATGAAAGTGCCTAGACTAGTACTAAGCACATAATGGGCTTTTTTTTTTAATTTTTTTTTAATGTTTATTTATTTTTTGAGATAGAGACAGACCATGAATGGGGGAGGGGCAGAGAGAGAGGGAGACACAGAATCCGAAGCAGACTCCAGGCTCTGAGCCATCAGCCCAGAGCCCGACACGGGGCTCGAATTCACGGAGCGCGAGATCGTGACCTGAGCTGAAGTCGGACGCTTAACCGACTGCGCCACCCAGGCGCCCCGCACGTAATGGGCTTTTAATTATTTTTATTGTTCTTGTTTCTTCTTCTTGTTCTCCTCCTCCTCCTTCACCTCCTCCTGCTGCTTCTTTTTCTCCCCCTTCTCCCCTACTTGCCTTCTTCTTTGAAAGATGATGATGATATGATAATAATCTTAGATTGATAGAATATAACACTTATATAATTCTTCATGTATTTTGATGTAGACACCACATAAAAAAAAAAAAACCTTAAAATCGTGTTCATTGCCTTCCTAGTATAAGATGATAATAGAGTCAAATATTTTTTAGCAATTCCAATAAACCACATATAAAAAGTTAATTCTTTCCACATTTAATATTTTTTTCTTTTTTTTTAAATTAATTAATTTATTTCAAGAAAGAGAGAGAGGGAGGAAGGGGCAGAGAGAGAGACAGAGAGAGAAAAATCCCAAGTAGTCTCTGAACCGTCAGTGCACAGCCTGATGTAGGGCTTGAACTCACGAACCATGCCATCATGACATGAGCTGAAACCAAGAGTCAGTCACTTAACTGAACCACCCAGGCACCCCCACATTTAAGATTTCTTTTGCAAATGAGGGTTTTTATAACTTGCAACCAGTGAGTCCACAACAAGTGGTTTCTTACACATTTTCCATTTCTCATTGAAAGATTAACGGCATGTGGAATTCTGTGAATCTCGGATAGTTAGGTGATATGTTTTCTGCAGAGCTCCCATGAACTTTTCTCAGGACACCTAAGAATATACCAAAGGTGCCATAGGAAAGGGAGAAGAGCAAGTTGTATTCAAAACAAAGGACTTTACCAGTCGTGTTTGGAGTTGGGATTACCTGCTACTGGAAGAGTTTCAGTTGATGTGGGCCTTCTTTTTCTCTATAGAACACAATTCTGACTAGGTAGCTTCTGTTCATTTTGATTTTTTCTGGCTTTCTTCAGTGGCCACACTACCACAGCCATCATTGTGCCTAGTGTTTCTGGCTAAGGAAGAAATCTCAGTTCTCCTTTCTCTCTCTAATTAAACATGCTCACATACTACTAGCTGAAAGCCAGCCATCGAAAGGCAATAATCACTGTGTACTTGACCATAATCCTCTATCACCAGCACGCACCAAAAAAATTACTGGCCTCGGTATGTACTTTAACAATTTAATAAGGTAAAACTTACACTTGTCCTGGATCAGTGAAGTAATTTCTCAAAAGGATATGCTTGAAATTTATATTCCAGAAGGACAGAATATCAGAGAAACAGAGAAAAACAAATTTGATAAATTATATATTCTACATTCCCAATCATGCTCATTGCAACTAATAAGTGGAGTTCAAAATTAATTTTGGTCATAATCAATGTGGCCATGACTGTGAACCATTTTTCCTTAAAATAGTTCTTTCCTGTTTAGAAAAACAAAAGGAAAAGCAACTATGATGTGAAAAGTAAAATGGTTCTCTTCTGCCAAGGCGAAATTTAAAATTATGTCAATCACCAGCAGGTATTAATTAAATTAATGCTCATAAAGTTAACACTAACTTTTACACCATATCTATAATATCACTTATTTCTGTTGTTATAACACTGGTGATTCAGAAGGATGAAAGCAAGCGAGTGCCTGGCTCCATTCCTAAATGTCAACCGTTTAAGTGGTTTGACTTTTATTTTCTATTTACTTTGGTCAGTGTAAATTTCTATGGGTTTTGCTGGTTAGGGGAAAGGGGATTTGAGGATCTGTAGTTCTTGGTTATTAATATTTGACTTTGTTAGTGCCATCTATTTACTATATGACTTGCGAAAAAAAAAAAAGAAGAAATCAGATATTCGTTCGCAGCCCTTAAAATGCATGGGGAGTGTGATCACACATTGGGCCTGCAATCTCTATATAGTGCTGTTTTCTTCAGTCTCACATTTAAGTAACAATGGGCTTTGCTTCTTTATATACTTTACTTTTCTTACCATTGTGCATGTTTGTAGAATAAGAGTTGGTAGCTTTTCTTAAATACATTTTACCCAGAGTATTTAACTTTCTGCTTAAGTGATGTCACAATATATCAAAAGTATAACCAATCCATTGCAGGTTTTTCTTTCAGACAACACTACCTACAAATCTATTGTGAGATTGTGCATGTGGACCTCCATGTCACCATCTTCTGAGCGAATGGCATGGTCTATATGTTCCCTACGCTGGACTCAATTCTACCAATGAATACTGCAGAAAGCAACTTTGTGCAGGTAAACAGCATATTCTAAGAGATATTACTCGGTTAACACTTGAGAAGCTCTCCTACCAAAGGGTCTAATTTAACTATGTGGAATGAATCACCAGAGGTAGCATGACAAAGACAGGTAAGTGGAGCCAGAGGGGCACATCATGCCTCCTCTGCTACTCAGTATTTCAATTTTACCAAATTACCCTAAATTGCCCCCGTACGTGCTTGGCGATAGTGCCAATTCAGTGTATTAAAAGTAGTTAGGGTTTCCTCTCTGCTCTGAACAGTGCATATTTATTATTTTTCAGTATTTCCCTATGCAAAAAGTAGAGAATCTATTTTCTCTCTCAGTGAAAACATCCCCTTCAAACATACCCAAGTGCAATCCAGGACCTTTGAAGAGCTTTGGACTTCTTAGTCACTAGGATTCAGCAGTATTCCTAGTTGGGTAATGTGATTTCTACAAATAGTTCTACTAGGGCTTATTCTTTAGTAGCAGAGTAAGAAATAAGCATTGATTTCTCAAAGATTGAGAAATGTCTCTGGCCTCTTGATCCCACATAATTTGGTAAAACTTCTTAGAATGCAGCAGGTCTTGAATTTAATCTGGAATAATTGGTCAGTCTATATACATTACTTAGGACAACTTCTTTTGCAATGCTTCTTCTGAGGGACAGTTATCATGATATTATAGACATAGTGCAGTAAATTATTCTTAATGGTTATCAAGTTCAAGACTTGTCACATTAAATTATGATGGAATAAATTAATTATATATATAATTATATATATTATAAATTATATATTATATATATATAAATTAAAATATCCATATGAAAAAATTATACAGGTATATTGTTGACTGTCATTTTATTTTTTATTATTTTCTTTTATTTCAATTTCATTGTGGTTAATATACAATATTATATTAGTTTTGGGTGTACAACATAGTGATTCAACAATTTTGTCAAGGTAAGTGTACTCTTAATACCCTTCACCCACTTCATCCATCCATCTCCCCACCCACCTCCCCTCTGGTAACATCAGTTTGTTCTCCATAGTTAAGAGTCTATTTTTTAGTTTGTCTCTTTTTTCCCCTTTGTTTGTTTGTTTTGTTTCTTAAATTCCATGTATGAGTGGGTACCCAAAATATATAAAGAACTTATACAACTCAACACTCCCCCCACCGACAAAACTCAAATAATCCAATTAAAAATGAGCAGAACACATGAACAGACATTTCTCCAAAGGAGAATACAGATGACCAACAGACACATGAAAAGATGCTCAACATCACTCATTATCAAGGAAATGCAAATCAAAACCACAATGAGCTATCACCTCACACCTGTCTGAATGGCTAAAATCAAAACCACAAGACACAAGTGTTGGCAAGGATATGGAGAAAAAGGAACCCTCATGCACTGTTGGCAGGAATGCAAACTAGGGCAGCCACTGAGGAAACAGTATGGAGGTTCTTCAAAGAGTTAAATATAGAACTTCCACATAATGCAGCAAATGTACTACTGGCTATTTACCCAAAGAATGACAATCATTCTTTAAAATGAAGATTGTGCCAACCTGGACTCCAAAATGAGTATATATAGTACTTTAGCTAAATCTAATATGGTTTTCCAATCCCTTGTGGACTGTTGTTCTTCTGCTACTTTGGTGTCGTATTTCCCCTATTGGTCATGACCAAAGAAATAAAGGGGGGCACTGTACTTAATCCTTGACAATGCACTGTTGATCTCCATGAACAGTTTGCCTTCTGTGCTGGCCAGGCAGGGCTATTATGAGAGTTGAGAAACTCACTCTACTCCATCTGCTATCATTTCCTTTATCAGAGTGAAGACATCTTCTTATGACATCCCAGAATTCTACACTGCTTAACATTTAAATCCAAAAGGGTTTGGGCAATTCCAAAGGTTCCAGTTTATTGGGTCCAACTAAAACAGAGGGAAGGTCTGACTCAGTCAATATCCCATGTGAGTGTGATAAAGGCTGAATCACTCACTCACACTTAGTACCCATTCCATTGACAGTGATGCGAACACAGAATATTTAATATTTTCTCTATTCACATTCTCTCTCCCTCTCTCTTTCTTTTTCCCCCAGAGTGCCACCTTCTTTTTAGGAAGCATGAATCTTCTGTTTCCATCATTTAGCCCTATTTCATGGTCACTGAGTGAGCAGATCTGTTCTTGTCTTCTGAATATATTCTTACCCTCTCCTTTCTATCCCCCACTCCAAGAATATAGTTAATTACATACTTTTGCATCTATCATAGTCTGGGTACATGGCATTAAATTATGTGTTTATCTTTCTGATCATCATACAGTCAAACCTGGATTGCTTTCCCCTGTTCACTGTTTAGAAGGTATATTCCAGGGGCACCTAGGTGGCTCAGTTAGTTAAGCATCCAACTTCAGCTCAGGTCATGATCTCACAGTTCATGAGTTTGAGCCCTGCATTGGGCTCTGTGCTAATAGTTCAGAGCCTGGAGCTTGCTTCAGATTCTGTGTCTCCCTCTCTCTCTGCCCCTCCCCTGCTCACACTCTGTCTCTCTCTCAAAAATAAATAAACATAAAAAGTTTTTTAAAGAAGGTAATGTTCCATTTGTTGGTCAAAGAGAGTATAGAGAAATTACCTCTGTCAGTGTAAGCTGAAGAAACCTCACCTTAACCCATTGCAACAATTTAGCTATCAGATGATCTGGAAGTGTCTTTCCATAAAGGTTTTCAGCCACATGGGATTGGTCATCCATCATCCAAATATCTCCTTTCATTCAGCTGTATATAAAATTAGTGATTTGTTTTCTGATTATTTATCCTGAGAATCCATGTTAGCAGGAATTTTTCAGCTTGTGCTTATATTTCTACATAAAGTGCCCCAATCTTCACAGCATAACCTCTGGAATTTGAAGTCACCTGCACTGTAATTGACTACAATGTCTTTACTAAATCAAGAAAAAAAAAGTCTTACTTCTCCTTCCTCTTTTTTAATGTCTTCTTATATATTTTGAGAGTTTTACCAAGAGTGCTATTAGCAGCCAGGGAATAGTATGTCTTTATGTACTTTCTTTCTACTTTATTCATTTTCTATCTTTTTTTAAGTTTATTTATTTTGAGAGAGAGAGAGAAAATCCCAAGTAGGCTCCGTGGTTACTGTGCAGAGCCCAATGCAGGGCTTGAACTCACATAACTGTGAGATCATGACTGGAGCCAAAATCAAAGGCCAGATGCTCAACCACCTGAGCCACCCAGGTGTCTTTACTTGCATTCTTTATCTATTCACTTACCCAATTTCCCCAGATTTAGGTATATTATCCCAAATCCCATTGTTAAGACTTCCCCCTATAGTTCGACTAATTTTGCCACTTTCATACAAGAATACATGAGTAGGGGTGCCTGGGTGGCTCAGTCGGTTAAGCACCTGACTTCAGCTCAGGCCATGATCTCACAGTCTGTGAGTTCAAGCCCTGTGAACTTACATGCTCTGTGCTGACAGCTCAGCATCGGGCTCTGTGCTGACACCTCAGATCCTGGAGCCTGCTTCGGATTCTGTGTCTCCCTCTCTCTCTCTGCGCCTCCCCCACTCATACTGTGTCTCTCTCACTGTCAAAAATGAATAAATGTTAAAAAAAATGAAAAAAAGAATACATGAGTAACCATCCCAGCAACAAATATTCATTATGTTTTCAACCCCTTTATTTCTTTTTTTAAAGTATGTAAGTCATTATAATTTGTTTTGTTTCTTAAATTTCACATATGAGTGAGTATCCAAAATATATAAAGACCTTATACAACTGAATACCCACCCTCACAAGACTCAAATAATCCAATTTAAAAATGGGCAGAAGACATGAGCAGACATTTGTCCAAAGGAGGCATACATATGGCCAACAGACACATGAAAAGATGTGTCTAAAAGTTCTAAAAGTTCAGGTCTAAAAGTTCATCACACCAACTCTCCCAATCTATGTTACTACAAAAAGCTAAATTGTCAAATCAGACTGGGGAAAGACCATGGCTCTTAACAGCAAAGAGATCTACTAATGATTCAAAGGTCCTAAGTGACTAGCAAGACATCTTTTTCCTAGAGGAACTTGACACATCAAATGCAGCTCCTCATGGCTGCATTCTCTCACATTGATTCCTATTTCAATTTGGGATTAACATGTGACGTTAATGAGTAGTATATGCAAGAGTATTGGTGATAAATGTTAGCCAAGTTAGTTTTGGAAAACCTTGTATTGTGTTCTACTAATTACATAACTCATGTGACTATTCCCCATTCTCCAGCCATCTATGCCTCATAAATCATGAATTCCAGATTTATCTACAATAAGTAATCCAGACTCACCAGGCATATCCTCCCCAAACACTTTATAGGTTAGGATTCTTGGTGTTTTTCTGCTAGTGTGCTCTATTAATAATGTTTTCATAGACATTTGGCCACAGTCATGATTCTCCCATACTTTGCCCAAGAAGGGAAGAAATGGGCTACAAGCCTGATATTAACTCTTTCCTGCCCATTACTGGATGCCTATAGACAATGGGATTTATTTCAGTATTATTATTATTATTATTATTATCAAGAGCTATGTTGATCTTCTAAACAGAGGTCTCCATTATTAGAACAATTTCTGGTTTAGGCAATAATTTCATTTAGAACAATCTTAAATAAATTTTTTTTCCAAATATTTGGCAACTAAAACTGCTGATTTAATAAGAGGCTTTGCTATTTGTGCGTCAGTGAATAAATGAGACTTATTTGTAATTATCACCTTTCTTTTTTCAGATTAAATCTATTATGTTAAAATCCATTAACACTTGGTTATTTTAAACAAACACTTTTTCAACTAAGCACAGTTCCAGCTAGTAGATCATAAACTCTGAATGAGTTGATCTGAATCAATTATAGCTTACTCCAATAGTATTTTTGCTTACTTCAGTCTTTGGGGATTAGTTGCTTTAAGAACATATCATTCCTCACTCAGCGTGCTAAGTGGCAGGATTTGCAAATTCTTTAGCAGTTTTTTCAGAGCATCTTGTGGCAAAACACTGGGCCCTTGAGATGCATCACAAACAAATAAATAAAACAAATATAAAATCAAATATAAAAGGCTCTCAAAACCCTGATATCTCTCAAACTGTTTTGAAGATGACAACTTTTACACAAGCAAAATCTTTCAGCATCTTCCTGAACTAGCATCTTATGGAGTGGTCTTTGGGAATTGCTGGTCTATGGATTGATTTCAAACTTCTTATTCTAGCATTCAAGGCTTTTTGACTCTCCAAATTTGACTAGATAAGCCATGCTTGTTTTCAATTGCCAGTCTTCTCATCATCGATTCCTGATTGTACCATTTAGTCTGCCTTCCTTGTCCTGCCTCACATTTTTTGCTTCCATGATAGGCTCTACCCCTTCCCTTCTCTCCTGCACAGTCTATTCTTTCTTCATGGATCAGGTTATGTTCCTCTGTCAGACCTCTCATTTGTCTGCCTTATACTTTCCTTACCCATGCCAGTCCTGGACTTGTTTTCATCTTAAGTTCACTCCTTTCTCTTTCTTGGCTCTATTCTGTATTAGGCACTGATCATTGCAGTTTACATATGTAGGCTCCCACATAACCTGGCTTTTGACTCTTTTTGCAGTCAGTTGAAGGCTTTGTTATAAGATTGGGGGGCAAGTGGAAAGGGGCTACCAGGGTTTTTCTCTTTGCTTCTCTAGTAATAGTTGTATCTTCTCCCTAGCTCCCTTTTTGATGACGCAGGCCCACCATGAATCAGCTTCTTTTTGAGTGGCTTTGGCTTCTTCCTTGGGGTAACACTGGCTCTTTCCTTTGATGATCACATATTGGAGTGGTAGCAGTTTTTTGCAGTTGCTAATTTTGGAGATTCCCGTGTATTTTATCACTTGTAATATAATCCCTGGCATGAAATTCCCTTTGTTTAAAGACTTGGAGTGATTTCTAACCTCTCTATTGTATCCTGATTGTATAACATCAAGCACTGATTGAATTTCCTTTCTATTGTTATCACATTTTACATTGGCATTAATTTTTAAAATGTATATTGCCTGTTTCTCTTTATTATAGGCTTTCAACACCATACTGGCCATGACAAAGACCTGTATGCAATACCAATCCAGTGTGTAGTATGATATTTTGGATATTTACAACATGAATAGCTGAGCACTATAGCCAAATTTCGCAATGTGAGGCTGAAAGTGGTCAAAATACTTTTGTCAATACTGGTAAATTTTTCAATCATTTTGTCTTAGTATATAACATGTACCAGGTCCTTTGCTTCTGTATTGCTTGCAACACTTTTAAGCTTCCCTTGTGTGTCCAAACATCTATCCTATTTTAACTTTGTGGTCACTTATTCCTTTAGAAAAGTTAACAAATTAATTCTCACAGCAAATTACCTGAGAGAGGATGTCCTTATTTTGTCTAATCATTTCAAAGGATGCTGGGGCATTTGCCCCACTTGATGAATGACTGGCATTAATCGCCAGAAGATGAATTCTTTTCTGTACAATACAGAGTGTAAACAGAAGAGCAGAGGGGAAAGCCCACAACAGAAACAATAACTATAATCATCACTTTTAAGATTTAGTAAGCAGCTAATTGCTAGATAAAACATAGCCTATCTCTGCCTTCTCATCCCTCTTTTCATCCATCTCTTTCCCTCCGCAGTTCTTTACTACAAGGAGGCCAGTATATCTCCTACCTGAAATGGCAATAGAAAACCTTAAATCACAGAAAAAAAGGAGGAGGTTTTGGTAAATTTGTATATGTTATTTAGATAGTAAGTGTATTTCCCCAATGCTTTCATTGAATTTCATCAGCTTCTCTGTTCTGTTGATGAAGGACTTAGAATTCTTTTTGAACGCAACATATTTTTCTTCTGTTTGCTAAAACGTGTTTCCCGTGAAAAGAGGACTAACAGGGTAAGAGAATCAACTTGACCGCTTAGTGGTTTGAAGAGCCCCGGGGAAGTTTATTCTTCCCGAACCAGCAGATAGCTTTCCCACGGAAAGCCACTAGGTGGCAGCAGCAACGTAAAAGCACTGCTGCCAATAACTAGTACTTTGTGAAGTTTTAGAGGTTTCTTTGTGTTTTGTTTTGTTTTTGTTTTGCTTAATTATTTTGTTTTGCTTCTTTAGAAGAAAGTACAAAATGAAAACTTGAATTACTTATAAAAATAACGAGAAAAAATAACTTGGTTAGATGTGGTCTGCTTTTGTGAGCAAGGATGCAATTGAGCAGAACTTAAATCAGGGAATCTCGCTGTTTTGATGCTACGAGACAGTAAAGAAGCAAGAAAAAAAAGCAAATATCGTGTCATATTTCTTATTCAGACCAACTTTAGCTTAGGATTTAACACTCTGGTTCTCACATAATGGAGGAAATCGGCAAGCAAATCATACTCTTTCAATTTTTTTTTTTTTTTACAGAAAGTTCTGTGTTGTTAGAACCACCACATAGATTCCAGCACCTCCCATTACATTGAAAATAGCCCTAAAGTGTTTTGCAAACCATTAAAAAGCTAGAAGGCATGCTAATGCTAAAGAAGTTTATTTTAGTGAAGTAGGACTTATGAAAAATATACGCCAAATGAAATTTGAAAAGACAAAATTTTTCACATATACAGTAATTTTTTTACTATGCAAATATATTTTCTAAGTAAATCTACACTATATATAAATATGCATATATTTTCTAAATAAATATACACAGTATATATTAAAAGATCCTAAAGGATAAGAATCATGTCAACACATATAGTTCACTCAAGTTGTGCTATAAATTCCCGATGATTTTTTCAACATAAAAATATAATTAGTAAATAATTGACCATATAGTTTATTTTATGTGATATATATTTCATTTCCTCAAAGCAAAATGGTTTAGAATATGTTGAAATCATTTTGCTGTAAGCCTGATTGCATAATGGGAATACACACAAACGCACACACACACACACACACACACACACACTACCTGGTGTAGTGTTTCAAGAAGACCAAACTTCTTTCTCCAAATTTCTATGGGGAGATGGACACAAGTTGTGCAATGGAAATGCTGAATGTGCCTCAATTTATCAAAGGCTACATTACAAAGAGTTTGTGGTTTGATGAGACGTTTTCTTAGCATTGTGTCTCACAGAATATATTCATCAGCATAATGTAGTTGTAAAAACAATAGATGGAGATACTGAAATGTGACTTCTTGTCCAAACCATTAAATAATCTCTGTTCATAGTTTCTTTTTTCTGAATTTTCTATCATAACTACAGATTTGTAGGATCCAGTGAAAATATTAAGCTTCAAAGTGCCTGAGGTGAAGCTCCATATTCTGATTTTTAATAAGATCTCCATATGGATCTGAAGATAGGCCAGGTTTGGATGCCACAACTAAGATACTGTGCAGCACAGAAAATCTGATGCATCTCTCCTGAGCCTATGCAGGTAGGTCAGGTTGAGCTAAGTCTCTTTATTCTTTAGGAGGGTAAAAGTGTAAATATTGGCTACTGGCCCACTGTCCACATGATATTTCACAGAGTTATGATGGACCCCAGTGTGTCCCATAGCAGCATAAATAAGTAACCCTAGAATGTGTCCACTCTTTCCTTCTCCTAAGAAATATAACAGGTACAGGGGATATAAAGAACAATAGAAATAATTATTTTCTAAGAGATGGATATATATAAGTAAAATATCAGGCTTTCATTTCATTTAGGTTTATATTATATCATCTAAAAAGCAAACACAACCAAAGCTGTCATTTAATTTATTTTTGTAAATTTAAAAATAAGTTTGCTCCATGAAGGTTTGAGATAACTCTCAATTTCCTATGTACCTACATAAACCCATGGAACAAAACTGCTTAAAATAAGAAAGGAATGTTTGCTTTTATTCTGTAGTTTTCACTAGCAAATAGGTTGCACAATGAGTAGCAAATATTTTTTCAAACTAAATTAATTAGAATTACATTCAATTAATATAAAATACTGGTATTTAACATTTAAATGCATTGCCATCACATTAAGGGTGAGGTTTTCATTAAAAGAATTGAGACAGAGAGAAAGAGAGAGAGGTACATTGGTAGGGACTTTGAAATTGGCATACAAGGAACAGCCATGGAAAAACAAGTGATTTTCATGATGGTTGTGAAACTCACATGGGTTCTCATTACCTTGCACATATTCCCTCAATCCTTAATGAAGAGTGCAATATACTTAAGCAGCAGGAGATACTTTTGATATCTATGCTACTTAAGGCAAAGTTGAATTAGCATCAGTGGGCAGGCCTATTGAGATGGAAACCTAACCCAAATTAGGCCAAACTCTTTGAAGAGTTAAGGAAATAAAAATGCTAAAACATTGTGAGAAAGGTGGATTTTATTTTCTTGCTTCATTCACATCTACATTTCCTACATAGATATTATAAAAATAGCAAAAATTTAAAAATTCAACCATCTTAATAACAAAAATATCACAGTGTATGGTTTCGTCTAGTGGACATAAGACAATGTGTACGCACTCAGTATACAACCTGAAATGGAAGAAAGAAATGGGAACACACACTTTACACATATATTATTGTAAAATTTGTCTTTGAAACAACAGATGTGAGTTTTTAAGGTGTTTGGGAGAATTTTTTTTTTAACATTTATTTCCTTTCGAAGGAGAGAGAGACAGAGAATGATTGGGGGAGGGGGAGAGAGAGAGGGAGGCACAGAATCTGAAACAGGCTCCAGGCTCTGAGCCATCAGCACAGAGCCCAACATGGGGCTCCAACCCACGAGCCGCAAGATTATGACCTGAGCCGAAGTCTGAAGCTCAACCAACCAAGCCACCAAGATGCCCCAGTGTTTGGGAGAATTTAATAGCATAAATCATTATGTTGACAGAGAGTCACAGATGCTAAACCTTGTAAAACTCTGATATATTTTTAATATTTTCAATTAAATAAAAAAGTATTAATGAACCAAGGAACTGAAAGTCATAGCAGGTTATTTCAGGGATGAGAGGTGCCTAACTTCTGAGTCACAAGTGTATAGTTCATTTATGCTTGGTGATACTGACCAGTCTCTGGGATTCTCACTTGTAAGTGTGAAGGAAGAAAGGTGAAAGATGGCTGAACCAACTCAAAGTTTTAGGCTGGAAAAACTGTAGTAAACATTGCTATGTTGGAGTAAAATACACAGCATATATGAAAAATATGAATAAAAATATATTTATTATTTTATGCATAAGTGCTCAGTATAAATACTTGTTCAGTGTATAACTTTATTTAAAAAAAATTGAAATTTATAAATAGTAATGCTCATTCCAGTTACCATGATTTTAATGCTACATCTTCACTCTAGTGGTATCTCTGTCAGAATATCCTGGAACTCTGGGGCACCTGTGTGGCTCAGTTGGTTGAGCATCCAACTTTGGTTCAGGTCATGATTTTAGGATTTGTGAATTCGAGCCCCACGTCAGGCTCTGTGCTGTTAATTCAGAGCTTGGAGCCTGCTTCGGATTCTGTGTCTCCCTCTCTGTCTGCCCCTCCCCCACTCATGCTCTGTCTCTGTCTCTCAAAAAATTAATAAACATTGATAAATAATTAAAAAAAGAATATCCTGAAACTCTTGAACTTATGATGTTAATAATAAACAAAACAATTTGTTGAAAGAGATGAAATCCACATGTGTACAATAATCTTATGCATTTCATCTTACATGTATTTATTAAGCAAACTATAAATAATATTCCTTAAGTTTATTTTTATTTTTATTTTTTTTGATATTATTACTATTTTTTTTTATTTTTTAATATATGAAATTTACTGTCAAATTGGTTTCCATACAACCCCCAGTGCTCATCCCAAAAGGTGCCCTTCTCAATACCCATCACCCACCCTGCCCTCCCTCCCACCCCCCATCAACCCTCAGTTTGTTCTCAGTTTTTAACAGTCTCTTATGCTTTGGCTCTCTCCCACTCTAACCTCTTTTTTTTTTTTTTTTTTTTCTTTCCTTCCCCTCCCCCATGGGTTTCTGTTATGTTTCTCAGGATCCACATAAGAGTGAAACCATATGGTATCTGTCTTTCTCTGTATGGCTTATTTCACTTAGCATCACATTCTCCAGTTCCATCCATGTTGCTACAAAAGGCCATATTTCATTTTTTCTCATTGCCACGTAGTATTCCATTGTGTATATAAACCACAATTTCTTTATCCATTCATCAGTTGATGGACATTTAGGCTCTTTCCATAATTTGGCTATTGTTGAGAGTGCTGCTATAAACATTGGGGTACAGGTGCCCCTATGCATCAGTACTCCTGTATCCCTTGGATAAATTCCTAGCAGTGCTATTGCTGGGTCATAGGGTAGGTCTATTTTTAATTTTCTGAGGAACCTCCACACTGCTTTCCAGAGCGGCTGCACCAATTTGCATTCCCACCAACAGTGCAAGAGGGTTCCTGTTTCTCCACATCCTCTCCAGCATCTATAGTCTTCTGATTTCTTCATTTTGGCCACTCTGACTGGCGTGAGGTGGTATCTGAGTGTGGTTTTGATTTGTATTTCCCTGATAAGGAGCGACGCTGAGCATCTTTTCATGTGCCTGTTGGCCATCCGGATGTCTTCTTTAGAGAAGTGTCTATTCATGTTTTCTGCCCATTTCTTCACTGGGTTATTTGTTTTTCGGGTGTGGAGTTTGATGAGCTCTTTATAGATTTTGGATACTAGCCCTTTGTCCGATGTGTCATTTGCAAATATTTTTTCCCATTCCGTTGGTTGCCTTTTAGTTTTGTTGGTTGTTTCCTTTGCTGTGCAGAAGCTTTTTATCTTCATAAGGTCCCAGTAATTCACTTTTGCTTTTAATTCCCTTGCCTTTGGGGATGTGCCGAGTAAGAGATTGCTACGGCTGAGGTCAGAGAGGTCTTTTCCTGCTTTCTCCTCTAAGGTTTTGATGGTTTCCTGTCTCACATTCAGGTCCTTTATCCATTTTGAGTTTATTTTTGTGAATGGTGTGAGAAAGTGGTCTAGTTTCAACCTTCTGCATGTTGCTGTCCAGTTCTCCCAGCACCATTTGTTAAAGAGACTGTCTTTTTTCCATTGGATGTTCTTTCCTGCTTTGTCAAAGATGAGTTGGCCATACGTTTGTGGGTCTAGTTCTGGGGTTTCTATTCTATTCCATTGGTCTATGTGTCTGTTTTTATGCCAATACCATGCTGTCTTGATGATGACAGCTTTGTAGTAGAGGCTAAAGTCTGGGATTGTGATGCCTCCTGCTTTGGTCTTCTTCTTCAAAATGACTTTGGCTATTCGGGGCCTTTTGTGGTTCCATATGAATTTTAGGATTGCTTGTTCTAGTTTCGAGAAGAATGCTGGTGCAATTTTGATTGGGATTGCATTGAATGTGTAGATAGCTTTGGGTAGTATTGACATTTTGACAATATTTATTCTTCCAATCCATGAGCACGGAATGTCTTTCCATTTCTTTATATCTTCTTCAATTACCTGCATAAGCTTTCTATAGTTTTCAGCATACAGATCTTTTACATCTTTGGTTAGATTTATTCCTAGGTATTTTATGCTTCTTGGTGCGATTGTGAATGGGATCAGTTTCTTCATTTGTCTTTCTGTTGCTTCATTGTTAGTGTATAAGAATGCAACTGATTTCTGCACATTGATTTTGTATCCTGCAACTTTGCTGAATTCATGTATCAGTTCTAGCAGACTTTTGGTGGAGTCTATCGGATTTTCCATGTATAATATCATGTCATCTGCAAAAAGCGAAAGCTTGACTTCATCTTTGCCAATTTTGATGCCTTTGATTTCCTTTTGTTGTCTGATTGCTGATGCTAGAACTTCCAGCACTATATTAAACAACAGCGGTGACAGTGGGCATCCCTGTCGTGTTCCTGATCTCAGGGAAAAAGCTCTCAGTTTTTCCCCGTTGAGGATGATGTTAGCTGTGGGCTTTTCATAAATGGCTTTTATGATCTTTAAGTATGTTCCTTCTATCCCGACTTTCTCAAGGGTTTTTATTAAGAAAGGGTGCTGGATTTTGTCAAAGGCCTTTTCTGCATCGATTGACAGGATCATATGGTTCTTCTCTTTTTTTTTGTTAATGTGATGTATCACGATCGATTTGCGAATGTTGAACCAGCCCTGCATCCCAGGAATGAATCCCACTTGATCATGGTGAATAATTCTTTTTATATGCTGTTGAATTCGATTTGCTAGTATCTTATTAAGAATTTTTGCATCCATATTCATCAGGGATATTGGCCTGTAGTTCTCTTTTTTTACTGGGTCTCTGTCTGGTTTAGGAATCAAAGTAATACTGGCTTCATAGAATGAGTCTGGAAGTTTTCCTTCCCTTTCTATTTCTTGGAATAGCTTGAGAAGGATAGGTATTATCTCTGCTTTAAATGTCTGGTAGAACTCCCCTGGGAAGCCATCTGGTCCTGGACTCTTATTTGTTGGGAGATTTTTGATAACCGATTCAATTTCTTCGCTGGTTATGGGTCTGTTCAAGCTTCCTATTTCCTCCTGATTGAGTTTTGGAAGATTGTGGGTGTTTAGAAATTTGTCCATTTCTTCCAGGTTGTCCAATTTGCTGGCATATAATTTTTCATAGTATTCCCTGATAATTGTTTGTATCTCTGAGGGATTGGTTGTAATCATTCCATTTTCATTCATGATTTTATCTATTTGGGTCATCTCCCTTTTCTTTTTGAGAAGCCTGGCTAGAGGTTTGTCAATTTTGTTTATTTTTTCAAAAAACCAACTCTTGGTTTCGTTGATCTGCTCTACAGTTTTTTTAGATTCTATATTGTTTATTTCTGCTCTGATCTTTATTATTTCTCTTCTTCTGCTGGGTTTAGGCTGCCTTTGCTGTTCTGCTTCTATTTCCTTTAGGTGTGCTGTTAGATTTTGTATTTGGGATTTTTCTTGTTTCTTGAGATAGGCCTGGATTGCAATGTATTTTCCTCTCAGGACTGCCTTCGCTGCGTCCCAAAGCGTTTGGATTGTTGTATTTTCATTTTCGTTTGTTTCCATATATTTTTTAATTTCTTCTCTAATTGCCTGGTTGACCCACTCATTCGTTAGTAGGGTGTTCTTTAACCTCCATGCTTTTGGAGGTTTTCCAGACTTTTTCCTGTGGTTGATTTCAAGCTTCATAGCATTGTGGTCTGAAAGTATGCATGGTATAATTTCAATTCTTGTAAACTTATGAAGGGCTGTTTTGTGACCCAGTATATGATCTATCTTGGAGAATGTTCCATGTGCACTTGAGAAGAAAGTATATTCTGTTGCTTTGGGATGCAGAGTTCTAAATATATCTGTCAAGTCCATCTGATCCAATGTATCATTCAGGGCCCTTGTTTCTTTATTGACTGTGTGTCTAGATGATCTATCCATTTCTGTAAGTGGGGTGTTAAAGTCCCCTGCAATGACCACATTCTTATCAATAAGGTTGCTTATGTTTATGAGTAATTGTTTTATATATCTGGGGGCTCGGGTATTTGGCGCATAGACATTTATAATAGTTAGCTCTTCCTGGTGGATAGACCCTGTGATTATTATATAATGCCCTTCTTCATCTCTTGTTACAGCCTTTAATTTAAAGTCTAGTTTGTCTGATATAAGTATGGCTACTCCAGCTTTCTTTTGGCTTCCAGGAGCATGATAAATAGTTCTCCATCCCCTCACTCTCAATCTAAAGGTGTCCTCTGATCTAAAATGAGTCTCTTGTAGACAGCAAATAGATGGGTCTTGTTTTTTTATCCATTCTGATACCCTATGTCTTTTAGTTGGCGCATTTAATCCATTTACATTCAGTGTTATTATAGAAAGATACGGGTTTAGAGTCATTGTGATGTCTGTATGTTTTATGCTTGTAGTGATGTCTCTGGTACTTTGTCTCACAGGATCCCCCTTAGGATCTCTTGTAGGGCTGGTTTCGTGGTGACAAATTCCTTCAGTTTTTGTTTGTTTGGGAAGACCTTTATCTCTCCTTCTATTCTAAATGACAGACTTGCTGGATAAAGGATTCTCGGCTGCATATTTTTTCTGTTTAGCACACTGTAGATATCGTGCCAAGCCTTTCTGGCCTGCCAAGTTTCAAAGGAGAGATCAGTCACGAGTCTTATAGGTCTCCCTTTATATGTGAGGGCACGTTTATCCCTTGCTGCTTTCAGAATTTTCTCTTTATCCTTGTATTTTGCCAGTTTCACTATGATATGTCGTGCAGAAGATCGATTCAAGTTACGTCTGAAGGGAGTTCTCTGTGCCTCTTGGATTTCAATGCCTTTTTCCTTCCCCAGTTCAGGGAAGTTCTCAGCTATAATTTGTTCAAGTACCCCTTCAGCACCTTTCCATCTCTCTTCCTCCTCTGGGATACCAATTATGCATATATTATTTTTTTTTAGTGTATCACTTAGTTCTCTAATTTTCCCCTCATACTCCTGGATTTTTTTATCTCTCTTTCTTTCAGCTTCCTCTGTCTCCATAACTTTATCTTCTAGTTCACCTAGTCTCTCCTCTGCCTCTTCAAGCCGAGCCATTGTGGTTTCCATTTTGTTTTGCATTTCGTTTAAAGCGTTTTTCAACTCCTCGTGACTGTTCCTTAGTCCCTCGATCTTTATGGCAAGAGATTCTCTGCTGTCCTGTATACTGTTTTCAAGCCCAGCGATTAATTTTATGACTATTATTCTAAATTCACTTTCTGTTATATTATTTAAATCCTTTTTGATCAGTTCATTAGCTGTTGTTATTTCCTGGAGATTCTTCTGAGGGGAATTCTTCCGTTTGGTCATTTTGGAGAGTCCCTGGCGTGGTGAGGACCTGCAGGGCACTTCCCCTGTGCTGTGGTGTATAACTGGAGTTAGTGGGCGGGGCCGCAGTCCGACCCGATGTCTGCCCCCAGCCCACTGCTGGGGCCACAGTCAGACTGGTGTGTGCCTTCTCTTCCCCTCTCCTAGGGGCGGGATTCACTGTGGGGTGGCGTGTCCCGTCTGGGCTACTTGCACACTGCCAGGCTTGTGGTGCTGGGGATCTGGCGTATTAGCTGGGGTGGGTAGGCAAGGTGCACGGGGGGTGGAGGGGCAGGCTTAGCTCGCTTCTCCTTAGGTGATCCACTCCAGGAGGAGCCCTGTGGCAGCGGGAGGGAGTCAGATCCGCTGCCGGAGGTTTGGCTCCGCAGAAGCACAGAGTTGGGTGTTTGCGCGGAGCGAGCAAGTTCCCTGGCAGGAACTGGTTCCCTTTGGGATTTTGGCTGGGGGATGGGCGGGGGAGATGGCGCTGGCGCCTTTGTTCCCCGCCAAGCTGAGCTCTGCCGTCCGGGGGCTCAGCAGCTCTCCCTCCCTTTGTCCTCCAGCCTTCCCGCTTTCCGAGCAGAGCTGTTAACTTATGACCTCCCAGACGCTAAGTCGCGCTTGCTGTCGGAACACAGTCTGTCCGGCCCCTCCGCTTTTGCCAGCCAGACTCGGGGGCTCTGCTTGGCCGGCGAGCCGCCCCTCCGCCCCGGCTCCCTCCCGCCAGTCCGTGGAGCGCGCACCGCCTCGCCGCCCTTCCTACCCTCTTCCGTGGGCCTCTCGTCTGCGCTTGACTCCGGAGACTCCCTTCTGCTAATCCTCTGGCGGTTTTCTGGGTTCTTTAGGCAGGTGTAGGTGGAATCTAAGTGATCGGCCAGACGCGCTGTGAGCCCCGCGTCCTCCTACGCCGCCATCTTCCGAATCCCCACTCCTAATATTCCTTAAGTTTAAATACGAGTCTTAATTTTTTTTCACTAACCATCAAAAATGTGGTTACATGCAGTTTTCCCTAATACTTCCTTTTGATCAGATATAATTGGGATACTTTCTAAAATGGTCCCACTATGGAACCAGTGAATTAAAATGTTTAGGATAGGTATCTGGAAACCTGCGTATTTAACAAGTGAATCAGGGAATATTTATTTTCAAAAAGTGCAAAATACTGTCTAAGGGAACAGTTCAAATAGGATCCGAGGGCTTCTCCTGTACACTTTGCTGTTTTTACCCTCCCAGCTGTTGGCAGCCAAGTGCCTTATCCAATCCTTCTTCCTAATATGGGGGCATCAACATTGTATATAAAATTAGTGAAATACTATGTCCTGCTTCTATTTCAGAGGAACATGAGGAGCCCAACTATTCTTCCCAAGTTTGCCTTTCCAAAGAATACTGAGTAGACTGGAAGAAGTAGATCTGCAGACCCTGAGGATTTCAGCCTCTCGTGTTCACTCAAGCCCAGTACATTGCACACTGCTCAACTAAGACTTGTCTGGACACTAGATACTTTGGCTTCTGTGGAAGCCTGAACTTTTCCTTAATGTTTATGAGAAAGGGTGCATATGTTGCAGATTCTGCGTCTTTTATTTAAGTACCATGTGCCTGTGACTGCAGGTACCTGGTATGCTGATAATTTCTTTATGAAGAGAGGGACTATTTTCATGTTTCTCTATTAGCTGTAGTTTAAATATCTCCCTCACTGAACAGAAAAATGGAAATTCTTCTGCACTTGTAGATGCTGTTTTTGGAATAATGACAATTATCCTAAGGTGTTCTTAAATATGTTTCTTCTGTTAAATGCACTTTGTTCATTCTCTTCCCTTGGTCATTAAAACAAACAAATAAACAAACAAACAAACAAACACTCCATTCTTACTACGGCAGATTTCCCTCTTTTAAATCTCATAGTAGCTAGTACCTCTTTATATCACTCAGCAAATCACAATTTTATAGGTTTGTGAGTTTTTTTTAGCTATTGTCTTATCTTAACCACTTGTAAAGCTCTAGAAATATTCTCTGATAGACATGAATTAATGCTTGACATGAAATGCCACATTTAATCTTAAAAACAATCCTATGAAATTATTACTATTATTATGTCCATTTTTTTACTGATTAAAAATAAGGGAATCAGAGATGTTAAGTGACTTGTTCAAAGTCATATACTTGTCATAGGAGTAAGCTCAGGTTTGAAATCTAGGCCATCTGATAGTAGAAATATTTACCGGAAAATAATGATTAAATGAATAAATGAGTGGGGTTTTCTTCTCACTGCCAAAGATTAAATTGGTCTAGATCTCATAGGAAATTAGATACGATGTTTTTTTTTTTTTTCAGTTGCAGTAGATATTATTAAATTTAATGCTTTTTCTACAAGTGTACTATTGGTTTATGTATTACTATTATCTAATTATCATCTAATTTTAGACATGCATAGTAATCTGTTTTACGAAAAGACATGAAAACAAAAAAAAAAAAACATCTAGTACTGGAATGCCAACACTATGTAACCTCTGAAATATATTAATTGCATGTTGCTGAGTTAAGCTAGTGAATCTTTCAATAATCCCTCGGATTCCCATAAAGGTTTCATTAGTTAGGAGAGGAAACATGGAGAGGATGTTTTAAGATGTCTTGGACTCAAATGAGTACCCTGTATTTATTCTAGAAGTTTTAAGGAATATGTATGTTATTGTTTTAATATTTTTTTTCTATTTTCCCAGAGAGTGAATAGGAATAACCAACAATGAAGTGATAGATGGGTTTTAATTGATAATTTTGGATTAGATGAGTAACTGATATAACTATCTTAGTCTTTCAAAAGAAAAATTTTTTTGAGAGAAAAACACTTCCAGGTTAATTTCTCCTTTTTTTAATGGAAGACTGAACCAATCATCTAATCTAATTATCTTCTTAAAATTCCTTGGAAAATGTCAAATTTTTCAATTATTACACTGCAGAGCCTTAGATGTTTAAAGTATACGACCACCTAACTCTTAATGAGTTTTAATCTAAAAATTATCTTAAAGATTCATTTAGTGTACACATAAGTCTATTTTAGTCTAGTTTTCTGAAACCAAATTATTTAAATAATTTAGAACAAAAGTTTAATTATGAACCATTCATAATTGGGTAAATTGAATACAAGTTGGGATGGTTAACCTCATTGAATTCCTATGCCACCTACTATTGTGGAGTTCATCAAATAATTTCCAAGTCCCCATTTGCTCTTGTGCTACACTGACCTAAAATAGAATGTTTCACTTTTCTTTAATCGTCTTTATTGATAACTGATTTCCACATTTCTTGGTTTAGCTTAGGGAATTACACACTATTCAAGAAAATAAGATGGATTGAGATATACATAATGTTGCTATATTTTAGGCTCTTCATATCCAAGGAGTGTCATTCTCAGATTTGAGTATTTGCAAGAGATCAAAGATCCATGGCCTAAAACCACAGTAATTTTGCTAACGCAGATGAATCATGAGTATTTAGTCTGATAGTCAGAAGTGGGTATAGCAAACCACACAACATCTTTAGCCAGCTGCAGGTTTTCATCTCTTCTTATATTGTAAGGAAAATACTTTCTAGAGATGTGTCTTGATAACATCAAGAGTATAATGAAATTCAAAAATGGAATTTAGTTGTTATGATAATCACTTTCTAAGTAGCAAAAAAAAAAGTGTTTTCACAAGTTTTCCTTAGGATTCAAGATGTAAATATATAAATATATCAAAACACTGAGCACATTTGATATAATATATGTTACAAACAGCCCAGAAAACAACTACTCGGTCAATTCATTTAAGCTGCACTCCAGCAATGGCTGCATACTTACACTTTGCTGACTTGCCATGAAAAATTTTATAAGCAGCTGGTTCAGTGAAAACCTTGCACTGATGAGCTCTCCAGGACTTTTAGTATGACCAAGCACTTTATCAACAGAGCACTCGGAAAGGAAATAGATGGCCTGACATGCAAACTTGTCAGAACAAACAGAATGAAGGGGGACAGCATGGTTTAGTTATAAGGAGAATGCCTGACAACAGGAGGAACATCGTGTACTTTATTTTTCTTAGCTTTATAAGGCATAGCTGTAGGCCATCTTTCCATGACACATCAACTCCTGCACCAGGGAAATAATATGTATGAGTTTAAAGAGATGTCATGATTTGACTTACAGAGCTGAAAAACTATCATTCTTAAGAATCTGGCGGGGTGGGGGGGTGGAGAAAAGAAGCCAGAGTCATTTAACATTGCTAGCAATCCTGCTCTCATTTGTTCCGGGAAGGGTGTCTTGGTGAGGCAGAAGGCTCAGAAGAAAATCACTAGAAGGAGCACATCTTAACTAGTATTGTGCAGTCCAGGCTGACTACCGATTCTGTTTGGCCCATTGATACAACCCCAAACCCACTCTTTATCAAATAAAACCACTACTTTCTTTAAAAATGTTTCTCTTGATTTACTCTTCTACTCCAAATATACAACTTCTTCTGAGGGTTAGTCTAATAATTAACCTTATTTTCATTTGTTTTCTTTCCTTTCATGTTTTCCTTAAATTTCTCTTCTCTCACTCATTTACATCTCTCTATATCAATACTTGTTGTATTACTTTTTCTTTCCAATTAAACTGCCACTTATCTAGGTAAACATTAACAAATTAGGAGTACATTTCTATGTGTGTGCATGCATTCCAATTGATTGAACTGAGTTTAGCAAGCAATGTACTTGTTATTTAAACATCTTTTACATAAATATAAATAAATATAGTATCTATTAATTCATCCAATATATAGAGAGTACCTACTATGTGATAGTAATTATTTTTAGTATTAAGGATATTGCAGTGGATTAAGTTCCTGTGCTTATGGATATTACCTTCTGGTAAGGAATTCAGACAAGGAGCAAATCAGTGTAAAATATAATGTCAATACTAATGAATGGCATCACCGTGACAGGGGTTCCTCCTTGCGGATAGAGATAATCATGCAAGACTTCTCTGAGGGGGTGATGGCTGATCAGAATAAAATATGCAGCCTTATGAATATCTAGGAGAAGGGCATTAAAAGTGAGCATTCTTGGTATTTTTGCAGAGTAGTGGAGAGAGCAACATGCCTGGGTCAAATTGAGAGAAGAAATGTGTGATAGGAAATAAAGTTGAAAATGCAACTGTAGTTCAGATCATGTAGGGCCTTAAAAAATATAGTCTTTGGATTTTATTATGAGCCTGGTTGGCTCAGTTGGTTAAGTATCTGACTCTTGATCTCAGGTCAGGTCTTGATCTTAGAGTGGTGAGCTCAAGCCCCATGTTAAGCTCCGTGCTGGGTGTGAAGCCTACTTAATAAACAAACAAACAAACAAACAAAAAACAAATAGATAAATAAGATGGGAAGTAAAGGGTAGGTTTAGATCAGAGGATTACTATGATCTTACTTTTGTTATAAAAAGATAGTTCTGGATGCTTAAGTGAGATGAATGAGAAGAATGGGAGACCAGTTAGGAGGCTATTGCATCGGTTCTGGTGGTAGCTGATAGGGCTAGGGCTGGGCTGGCAGCTTGTCCAAGTGCAGGTGAGGTCAGATTCCAGACTAATTTTGAAAAGGAGCCTCAAGAATTTGCTGATAGATTTTATGTAGAGTGTGGGAGAATGAGAATCCAAGATTTTAGGTATGAGCAACTGAAAATATACAATTGCTATTTAATAAAATTATGAGAACTGGGTAAAGGAGGCTTGGGGTGAAACATCAAGACTTTGGGTTATTTTAGGTTTGAAACATCAAGAAAATGTTCTAGGCAAGCTGTTATATGGTCAACAGGATATAAAGTTTGCTTTTCAGATAGTGTTTAGGTAATCACTGCTTGCTAACTAGCTTCCTTTTCTAGAGCATTAAAGACACATGCTCCTATTGTCTATAGAGAAAACAGTGGGTTTTTCTTAGCAATCTCGCAAATTCTTACTGTTTATTTGTACATACACATATGCAAGGAGAGAATTCAAATGTTTGTTCAAAGCATTTTCTCATTCTATATTATACAACTAAATCACTTTAATATCACACAACCAAGTCATTCGAACTACTGGTAATATTGGTGCCTCTTCACATCTTTTTCTCCAAGTATTGTGTCAAAATGCCCAAGCAAAATTTACATTCATAAAACAGGAAGAACACTGCAGGAAATTTGATAAGAGAAATCAAGATTTGCCTTGGGACTGCATATACTTAAAGAACGTATAGCATATACTGCCTGATCCCTTATCATATGTAATTCCATTCATCAGCTATTTGGAAAACATAGGTTGAATAGATATAGTTCTTCCCATTAAGGAGTTAACAATTTGAGAATTCAAAAGATTTGGATATGTGCACAAATTATTGCATACAAAGCAATATGAGATAAATGCCACAAAATGGGACAAACTAAAAATACCAAAGAATAAAAAAGCTATTTAATATCCTCCCTACACCAGCTTATAATTCAGAAGAAAACAAATAAAAACATTATCCAAAATAATGTCTAATAGGCAATCACTTTCCTTCCAGAAGCATGAGATTTGATTACCATCTTTTTAACTTATATGAAGACAAATGTGGCCTATGGTCATAAAATTGCCTGAATGTTTGAGGAATCTATCCACATTATTCAATGATATTACATTCTGTAATAGTATATTCCATACGTTGATTGTGCACTCTGTTATACCATTTTAGTTTATTTGTTCCATATTTACTGCCCTTCAACTCTAAATATCGTTTTCCTCTCTTATTACTATAACATGGTAATAGGCAGAAATGATTCATCAGCTACCATCACTCATTTTAAAATGCTGGTCTTTTCGGCTGTATTGACTTATGTTTTCCCTCTGTTATAGAAATGAACCACTGTTATACCCTTGGCTAAATTCATGGCCTCGCTAGAGTCCTATGAATGGAAGTCTCATATTTAGGGGAGTATAACGGATATAAAAATATGTCCTTCCCACACAACCCATGGCAGCAATTCTGCTTGCCTTCAACTCTTCTGAACATGTGAAAAACATCTGGACAGTGATCCTGTTGTTTGGTCATTGAATACAATATAAGTTGCTGTTAGTTTCTTGATAAATGTAATGAGTTCTCAGAAACTTTCTAGGTATTTAATGAGGGTCAAAAATATAACACATCTATTAAGTATAGTCCAAAAATGGTGTTGGAAGGCAATTAGAAAATACCTATATAAACTCTTTTTTTTAAATTCTGTGTTGGTTTATTATCTTCATAAAACTATGCTGGATGCTCACAGGCAGCATAACTCATTATATGAAATCCAAAGTTTTGAGCAGACTGTTGTGTTACTACTGATGTAAACTAACTTCCACGTGACTCAGATTCTCTATTTTTTAAAAGAAGAAATAGGAACGCCTAGGGCCTTGGGCAGTTGAGCAACCGACTCTTGATTTCAGCTCAGATCATGATCCCAGGGTCTTCGGTTCAAGCCCTGTGTAGAGCTCTGTGCTGGGCGTGGAGCCAGCTTGAGATTCTCTCTCTCCTTGTCTCTCTCTCTCTCCCTCCCCATTTGTGTCCTCTCTCTCTCTTAAAAAAATAAATAAAAAGAAGAAATAACAACACCTATTTCCTGGAGTTGTGATGAGTATTGTGTGAGTTATTATGAGTTAAGTGACTAGAAGGGGGCCTCGCATATGGATTGTATTTAATATTGCTGAAGAAGCTTTCTGGGTGTCACAATAATGAATACGATGACGTGGTAAAAGATTCATTCACCCACTTCATTTCTGCTAAAGTTATCTTGGGGAAGAAGTAACAAGAATGTTTTTCAGATATCGAAGCATACTCTATAAACTAAGTTAAGAATTGGACCTAGGAATCTGAAATAAATGTTAAAAATATACATTAGAAGTCCATTAAAGGTACTCTATTTTAAATGTAGAAAAATATAGGAGAAAGTACAAAAAGAAAGATCTTTAATTATTAAACTATGTGTTACTTTCAAAGAATCTGCTAAACACTTAATATTTTTTCACTTCTATATAAGCAATCTAACGTGGTATTATGATTTGAAACATATATGTGTGTATATATGTGTGTGTGTACATATATATATATGTATATACACACGCAACCATGAGAATAACTAAAAAATATCTTCAGCTTTGTTTCTTCAGTAAGATTTAATTACAATTGGCTAAGCCCTCATGGCATGCAGATGCACATTTTATTTACTGGGCTTTTATTAGTTAGACTAAAAGTACCTCCCACCTAGAGTTGAATTGTCAGTATACTTGCAAGTTTCCTTGTTGTATGACACACTGTACTTTTGCCTCTCCTTCAACTGTTCTACCTACCTTTTTTACTTGAATTTAATCTTGAACACTCAAATGAGGGAGTAACCTATTCCAGAAGTCCTTTTTCTAAATAAATTACATAGATCGGTTTAGGTGTTCTTCACCTGTTTTACTCTTATATTTTAGTAAATAGTCTATTTACCGGATTATATTAAAATTATATTGGGTCTGTTCTCCTAATGGAATACAAGCACCTTTAATGCAATGATTGTTTCCTATGCATCTTTTCCACACAGTATCTAGCAAGATGTTCACACAAGATAGGGGATCAATGAAATGAGTGTTTTTGTTTTTGAACTGAACAAATATATTCTTGTTTTAAAATTGCATTTATGAAGTGAATCCTAAATAAAGTATGAGCATCAGAAAATGAGTCCAGTTTTCATGTTTTTGTGTGTTTCATGTTTCATGTTTTTAAGAATTCTAAGAGGCTGATGATTGATTAAAAAAACAAACAAACATGGAAGTATTTTCGTCCTGCACCTGAGTACCTCTTTAAAGTTGCAATCTAGTTTACTTGAGGTATCCTCCTCTCCCGTACCTAATACAAGTCTCACTGTGTAAGGAAGAATATTTTACACATTAATTTGTACTGGGGTTGTTTTAAATAAGTGCTTTCTATAGAGATCATCTAAAGACATGCTGCTCTGACATTTGTGTGGCCCTTGAAAACTCTACTTGTATTGGATATTTGATATTGTTATTCTCTGTGATGCTTGTGAGGAACAAAGGGAGGGTCTGCTGCAGGGCTCTCTCCAGGGGGTATAAGATGTTGCTGTGGTTCCCTCACATCACCTAGAGTCTTATCTTGGTGCTCAACTTTTCCATTCTTCTAGGAAAACATATTAAATATTAACACTTTTGTTATTTAACCTATCGTGATTAATGCATTCCTTATGAAATATGTTTTTGATTATAGCATTTACATTACTCTGACTGGGCTGCCTGGTAATAAATTTCTCATGAGTAGAGGAAGCCAGAATCCTTGGATGCTCTTATGTAGAGCAAGAAGTTGGAAGCAGAGATTCAATTTTTAAAAATTCCTAGCAGCATACCTCTTGTTTCTTACTAAAAAAATAATTCAAATATTAGTAGAGTATTTAATTGACATTTTTCGCCAATTAATGATATTCCTAGCATAGTGCAAACACACATAATACTTACTCAGTAAACATATAATGAAAGGCAATGAAATAATATTAATAACCTTTGAGAAACTTTATTAATAACCTTTGAGAAACTTATGTGAAACCTTTAGAAATAATCACCTATCCAGGAAATGTATCAATCTACCCAATAAAGGACAATAATTGGATATAAAAATAATATTTTAGAGATACTGTGGTACACTGCATAGAACAGTACAGAGAGGAACAGAAGCTCTACTATTTGATGTATAACTTTTTGTCATTAACTCCTCTAGGCCTCAGTTTCCCACCATGTAAAAATGAGAAAACACAATAAAAAAATCATATTGCCACAGAGATCTCACTTATTTAAACAATCTGATTTTATGATGACTTTTTACTCTTCTTGATTAGAATTTATGTCTAAGGGTAGGAAAATTTTGTATATTTGCTATAGGCAGATGTTTAAATCCCCTAAATCCAAAAAATCAAATTAGATGAAAGAAATATGAATGAAAAATGTACACACCAGGAGTATGGGACCCATGTAGCTTTTCTAATAAAGCTCTATTTCAGTGTGTTTCTAAAATGTTTTAATGGCCAATAAGAGCTCCTTAACCAAGTGCAATGAGAATAGAAGCAAATGCTGTTTTCATACTTTCATGCTTTTCATATGTTCTATAAAATTTCATCTCTGTTTTTTCAAAAAATATAGCTTTAAAATTTTTAATTATTTTATACTCTATGCATTTAAACTCCATTTTGTTTACTAATGGTTGCTGCAGCATTTTCTCTATACAGAAGCTATACAGAAGCCTAATTGTAGAGTCATTCAATTATGCAAGAGAGATTATAATTACCCATATCACCTATCTATATCTATCTATCTCTTTGTATTTTCTATCTACTTATCTATCCATCAGTTATCTATGTCATTCCCAAATAGAAGAAGATATCACCAAGCAGAATTCCAAAAAGAAAACATTGCTTGCCTATTTTTTCGATCTTTTAATTTATATATTTGACACACTATTATTTTGATTGTTTTGACTAATTCTGATGATTGTGGAATACCAAATACTTCAAAAGACAGAATGAAAGGTGGCTGAAAACAGGTGGATTGGATGGAAGATGATAGAATAAAAAGATAGACACTCATATCCTTGACCCTACCCTTCAGTTTCAGATGACTACTAATATTCCAATATCATATCCAAGCTGTAAATGAATATTTATTCACTAAAGAAACTGAAGCAAATCAGCCCTGGATTTTGGGCACAGCAGGTACTTCCATAGATGGATGATGCACATTACTGAAAAGAGGGGATTAGTGAAAGTAAGACTTTTGGTGTTCTTTCCCATCTTGGCTCCTACAAGGATTCCTCCAGTAATACAGAACACATACGTGAAAATCACAATACAGTGCTGCTTAATGTGTCTCCCTTAAATATGAATAGATAGGCTAAATGATACCAAAAATAAGCAAAACATAGAAACATAAAGGAAATAGATCTGTCACAAATAAAATAAAAATTACAAAAAACAATAATCTCCTTAAAAATATTGTAAGAGTTATTTAAAGATAAAAATTGAGTACAAACAGCCTAGTAAATTAAACAAAATTATCAAAATAATAAATACAATAATAAATTTTGATTACAAATGAGTAAATCCTCATAAAGAAAATTAAAAATACAATGAGTTGAAAATAGGAGACAATAAAGTAGAAAACTCAAGGATCATTAAAGGAACACAAACAATTAAATTAATACAATTAATTTCCAGAAGAAGAGAATAAAAAAATGAGTAGGAAAAAATTATAAAAGATAATATTAAAAAGCTCCTAGAATTAGTGCTCATAAATTTCTAGATTAAAAGCTCCCACTGAATATCTGCAGTAATAAATAAAATTTAAAATGTTAAAAAATGTGCATCATCTTTACAATTGAGAACACCAAGAATAAATAAAAGATTTTAAAAGTGTATATAGGGAAGAACATATGAATAGAATAGGTGTGCAAAAGAAAAGCAAAAGGAAATTAGCATTATATTTTGAACAGCAACATTACAACTCAGAAAACAAAGGGGTGATACCTTAAAATCTCTAAAGGAAAATTATTTCAAATATAGAATTGTCTACCCCGGTGATATCAATCACTGGATTTTTGTTTTGCTCTGTTTGTTTGTTTTTACAGATATTAAGGGTGTCAGAAAATGTAATTCTTATGCTAAGAACTATACTAACTATCCCAAGGTAGTCATTAGAAAATAAAATTCACCTATTTAAAAAAAGAAAACTATGGAAGAGATAGGCAATGGACCCAAGAAAGGATGATCAAAGGAGTATGAGTAGCAGTGTTGTTGAACGTAATCTTTAAGGTGGATGTTTTTTGATGGGCATTTACATGAATCATAAAGATTCACACTCTTCAGTGCTCCTTCCATAGGTCTGTCTACATGCCTCTTCTCTAGACATCTTCATCTTCATTTTACAGTCTTCATAACGAAGCAGTCAAACTTTTGGCTACTGTCCAACATTTCTGTGTATTTTCCCCTTATATTATTGTCCCTCCATTCAAACTTGATAACCCAATACACAGCTTGAAGCTCTTCCCAGTGGGGTGATGTCTGCATATAACTGTAACAGAAATTTAATTTCAGCTTGTATCACTATATCAAACTGATGCATGCATGGATCAGGACCAAATATTTTTCACCTCCCTCAGCTGCTCATAGGGAACTCACTAAGAAGCAGTAGCTGTGAGCTGAGAGAAGGACTTTTTTCCACTCTGGACCCAATTAGTACAGATCTGAAATGTACCATTTTAATTATCATATGGATTTCTATTATCCCTCCTCAAACTTGGTAAATTTAAAAATACATAGTTAATAGTAAGCCATTATGATTTTAGTGTCAAATTATATCTCAGGTATCCAATCTCTATAAAAGCCCAAGATTGCCTTAGAAGATGATTTTTACATAGTAATTAGTTCTTTTTTGCAGAAGGAATGGTCTTATTCTACATATTAAGGGACTGTATAATATATATACATATATTATATTATAATAAATATATATTTATAGACAATATATAAAATATAATAAATAAAATATAATATGTAGGTGAATATCTATATCTACCACAGATATCTGTAGCACCATTAGATCTGTCAGATCATGTCTTCCAAGTAGTAGATCAGCTTCCACTGAAGAATGAGCTACCTGTCAGTCACATGACCAAAGACAGAGCAGAATTCACAAATATGGAACATACTGATCCGACGTCCAAGAGACCTAGTAAGCAATGTGTTTCTTAATTACTGAAGGAGTTGTAAGGCATGAAAACTTGTTCTTTTTCATAGAGGATATGTCCCAGCATGCACCAAATCATTGGACTCCTATACATTGTACTACTTAGGCAAATTTGGTTAGGTTTATCACCCACTATTTGGCACATATGTGTCTTTCTATGGCATCCAAGAGACTCGCCACATCATGTTCATTGGTAAAATTAGTATGCTGTTATCACTATTGGAAGCCAGCGAGATGATCTGAAAATAGCAAGATAATAAAAGTCCCTTTGAGCTACATTTTCACTGAAACAAGATATTATATGTACCCTAAGGCAAAAATGTGAGGGCATACTATTATCCTTTCCATGTAAATATGAAGTAGTACTGATCTTTTCCTAATGAAGATTGAAATCTTGATAGATTAGGTTAGTTGATACTAACCTACCAAATGAGATAGGCTGTGTTCAACTGATCTAGTAAATTTAACGTATTCAGCTCAACAGCTGAAATTGGGATTTTGACTTAGTTACTTTTATGGTAGTGCACAGTTATTGGTCATGGTTCATCTGTATTTTGTTTTGGTAGGCCCTTATCAATAAATTGAATGGGAATATAATGATACTCATCACCTTCCATATTTAAGACTTTCTTAAGGAAGGTGTTAATCTCTGTTTATTACCTAGGATTTATATAATTTTGTTACTGATTTACCATCTGGACAGGATATAGAAGACTAGGTAACTTCTATTTGGCCCTTTCTAAAATAATAGCAATCACTCAAAAGATCAAGGACAAATAAATACACAAGACAAGAAGAAAGAACAAAGAATCTTCCTGCATTGCAATTGGAACCACTGTGAAACAGACTTGAGCCAGGTTTCCATTTATATACCTGTAACACAACAGCCACCACAGCTTTTGGAATTCCTTTATAATTCATGTCAAGCCCTTTTCTAAGAGCTCTCAGGAAATATATTTCCTTTTTGCAGTGTCTGCAGTGTCAGTTAACTCTGGTAAGTATTTACATACATGTATGTATGTATGTATGTTTATATCTATATCTATTTATATCTATCTATCTATCTATCTATCCATCCATCCATTCATCTATCTATCTATCTATCTATCTAAGGATCCACCTGGGGAATGATGATTAGGGAGAATATTTTATATATATATATATATGCATATATAATATATATATATGCATATATATATATATGCATATATAATATATATATATGCATATATATATATGCATATATAATATATATATGCATATATATATGCATATATATATAATATATATGCATATATATTATATAATATATATAAGCACATTTATTTGGGCAGGGGCTTTGTTGAATTATTCCTAAACAGATATGACAACCCCTTGAGTCAATGAGATCTGAACTTGAGAATTGCTTCAGATCTGGAAACTGAAGAGGCATCACAATTTCACATTGTGACAGTTGAGCCTTTGTCTCACATCTCTTGATCCTTTTTGTTATATAAGGCAAGCAATACTACCATTGTCTCCCAGCTTTCTTGACCCTACAAATACATTGGTCTGTTAGTGCCATCACAATAAATATCTACAATCAAATGTTCTCTGTTATCATTCAAGTTTGGAACTCATTACAGTAGTTATCTTCACCTTGCTTCTAGTTGTTAAATGTCACTACAGGGCATCTGCTACATTTGTACTGACACTATAGAGCCCCATCACATGGACACTTCTCCAACCATAAACCCTTACTTGCAAAAGATAGCCATTGAGGTGACTGATTGATTAATGCTATTGATCATCTTACAAGTCAACTATTTTACTTAGGTGAATAGTGTCTTTTAAGCCCTCTCAGAGAGCATATGGTCAGATAGTGTGATCCCACATCATAAATCCATTTTAACATGCCCACTTATAATGCCCTTGTGACCTATTCAATACTCTGTCAAAGCAATATAGCATCCCAACTTCATTTACCAAATATCATTGTTATATACAGAACAATGTATATATACATTGTTATGTATATCCAGACTAGATCTAGGTGAGCTTGCCAGAATACTAAATCCTGAATGGCTCCATTTAAAATGAACTCTTACCTCTCTAACCTTATATTCTACCTTTCTTTTAACAACATTTAGATTAATCCCCATTTTACCACCAGTATATATCTAAAAGTTTTGCTCTTCTTTTTTGGTAAATAAACTATTGCTTTCCATAGTTGGGAATGTCATTTTCAATGATGTTATGCTAAGATCTGACCCTAGTTATTTCTCAAGACTGGTGTTCTCAAACTTTAGCATGAATCAAAGACATCTGGAAGAATTGATGAAACAGATTGCTGGACCACACCCCAAATTTCTGATTCAATAAGCCTAAGTCTAACCAGTTCCCAGATAACGATGCTGCTGCTGATTCAGGTCTGTGTCTCTAAGAATCGCTTGTCCAGGGTCAATGAGAACAGGTGGGGTAGACCTGGAGAAGGAAAATTATTATTTTTCTGAGCCATCTAGTTCAAGCGGATGGGACAGTGGGAAGATGCTCTCCTCTAAAAAAGAGGGTGAGGTTCAGACTTCTGTCTGATCAGAGGGTTAAGATTCAAGGTCCTTAAAGCACTTTGACCCAAAAACGGAATACATTTCAAGGAGATCAAAATACCTTAGAAAATTGCTGATTTTTATTTTATTTTATTTTATGTTAAAAATTCATAAAGAGCCTTCTAGGTAAAGATAACAAATTGAACATATATATTTTTCTGTCTATTAAAAGTCTACTAAAACTCCACTAAAACAACAGAAAAGGAAAATTTCAAAGACATTAACTAATAAGGATAATGTGAGAAATCTAGAAAAAGGTAAAATTTTTTATGACAAAAAGCAAATGTTTGAAGGTAAGTAATTTAACAGACTCACCACAGATGAATTCTAAGGTGAAAGAACAGAAACTGAGCACCAACCTGACTTACTGCACAGAATGCACACATGGCCAAATATTGGTAGCACTGAACACCACTGCAATTAGAAATGAAAAATCAGTCAAAAAGAAGATTTCTTGGAATCTGTTTAAGAAGTGAGATTCTCTACTCTCTTTCCTCAGAATATCGAAGAAGCGCTTAATCACTAAACAGAGCAAAACAGAAAGATCATCAGTGGAGGGCTGATGCGACACAAGAACAAGTTCTCAAATTAAAAGAAAAAAGATGATTAAATTAGTATTTACCAACAGAGCCACCCAGGTGCTGCAGAATACATTAAAATCTTAAAGAGATGGCTAGCTATACAGATTTGTTGGCTATACTCAAGATCAGAAACTACAGGGATGATTTAGGCATTCCTTCCTTCCTACCTTCCTTCCTTCTTCCTTCCTTCCTTCCTTCCTTCCTTCCTTCCTCTTTCTTTCTTTTTTTTCTTTCTTTCTTTCTTTCTTTCTTTCTTTCTTTCTTTCATCAAGCTTTGTAGGTAGCATCTGATCATTTTTAAAATTTGGTACAAAGGATACCATTTTGAAGACCCGGGAATTATGCTGAACAACCCATAAACCTCCAAAGTAATTTACAAAACATAATTTTAGGAAACTTCATTATTATCATGGAAAAATTGAAATGCAGTGAGAGTCAAACTCAGACTTCTTCACCAACTCCTTCTGAAAAGGTTAAGTCTGGCAGACAGGTTCAATTAATCCATTAGTTATTTAGATTTTTCTTATAGATTGCCATAAAAACAAATATGGGGGAAGGCAACTTTCATATGACGTTAATTTGTGTGCTGTTTTCTAAATAACATTTAATCCTTTGGTTTATAAAAAGTACATATCTTAATTTTTACTATGATAAAGATGGCTGATTGGTTTGTAAGGAAGATTATTGTTTATTTAAAAACTACAGTGTTAAGAGACACCTGGGTGGCTCATTCGGTTGAGCATATGACTCTTGATTTCAGCTCAGGTCATGATCCCAGAGTCTAGAGATCCTGCTTAAGATTCTCTCTCTTTCCCTCTGCCCCTCTCCCCAACTCATGTGCATGCTCTCTCTCTCTCTCAAATAAAAAAAACCTTTTTAACTACAATGTTAAAATGAAACATCAGGAAGAAACATCTATCAATTGAGTAGTTCACAAGGTCAGTCAGGAACAAATATGCTAGAATCAAAAGTACTTGTATAATAACTTCGCATATCAATATCTATATTAATATTTGCATTTATTGCTATATATGCAAAATATACCAGGGATATAATTAGTTTTAAAATTTAGGGTAAGAATGAAACTCTTTGGTAATAGAAGAATGGTAAACGAAAATGATAAAGAAAGATTTTGCAGTTTCTAATTAAATAAAATATTTTAAAGTATCATAAACTTTCCAACCTCTTTCAGAATTGGATATCTTATAAAATACGTGATTTAAAGTTTTGTATAAAAATGACAAGAAAATCTTAGGAAGAAATTTTAATTAAATAGTGACTGTTTAAACCATTTGTATCTAGAATCTAGACAAGGGAATCATGTGTAAAGAATTACCACTGTGAACACAAACAGTTTCAGATTGTTAAGATTTAATGGCAAATAAAGAAATTAATGTATTATCATTACTCTTGTAGGACTTTGAATAAACTAAATTAACCTTCTTATAAAGAAAGCCATACTCATTTTTAGTTAATTTTCAAAAATATTTCCCTAGGACCTATTTTTACATAACATTTCACCCACATCGACTTATTACAGTTTTCATTAGTCTGTTTTTCAAACTTGCCCCTCTGCTTTAACACATCATGATGCAAATTTCACCATTTGGGAAGCAAAGAAAAACTCAAATTTTTTTTTGTAGATAAGCTTCAATAATATTCATCTAAAGTTGATTAAATTGAATGAAGACGGACACACACACACACACGCACATATTTAAAGTGATATTGCAAAGCAGATTCTTAATCTAGGAACTTCTCGTAATGTTACCTACCCATCCCAGAATTGATTGAATTATTATTTGCTTGTTTTTGTTTTCATTAGTGTTAAAGATCAAATTTAGTGAGAAAATCTGCATTCTAACAATATTAAAGTTGTATAATTGCCCTTGGGCTATTTAAACTTTTTGTCTTAATTATTTGGTTTACAGGTAGTAACAATGATAATAATAATAATAATGGATTAAAAATAGCATAATTACAATCATTCAGTTGTCCTAGGACCAAAAGGAAAATGGAGATGTAAGACATTCATTCATATTACTTATAGCTACATTCAAACTTTTTGTATCTATGGTTACTAGGTCACTACAGCACCTAATAAAGACATATTACCTTTAATAATGATAATAGCTAACTTTTACTGGCACTATTTTTGTTTTCTTTTTTATCCTCACAAGTTCCCTATGAGTTTGTTGTACTAATGATTACCATTTTGCCATTAAGTAAAGAGAGGCACAGAGAGCTTAAGTAACTTGCCCAAAGATGCATAGTTAAGAAATGTCTGAACCAGGACCCAGTGCCCAGGCAATCTGTCTCCAGGTCTCTTGCTAATTTAATGTACTGGCATATGTATGTATATATAAGTACTGTGTGATGTATTTATTATACATGCTTGTAAATATTTGTGCTTAAACTAAATAATAAAAATATTTTACTATAACAAAGTATTTTCATTTCAAATAGGTCAGAAAATTGAAAATACTGAGCCACAAATTAGTTATCCAAGAAACCTGTGGAGGGAATGAAACATTGTACTGCCAGAAGGAATTTCACAAGGATCTATGCTCATTAGAGTAACCGTCATTATTTTTAATCCAGCATTATGTAGTCACAGTATAGTGAATGTTAGTTATGCAAACAAAACACCATTTCATGATAGGAAATAAATGTGTGTTTTTCGAATTTCAAAGCTCAAGGAAAAATAAGTCTTCTTTATCCAATCAATAAGCCATAGCAACCTAGAGAGTTCTGATACTCCAGTCCAATTTTTTTTTTTTTTTTCATCCATCAGGAGCTGGACACAAACATGGGATAAATTACTCCAGGATTGGAGCATAGCAGAACGTCATGCTCAGATAGAAAAAATTTTTTTAGATCTATAATAATTGTAGAGATAATTCATGGGTAAAATGTATCAATACATAGAATTTAGGTAGCTATTTCCAGACCTTGTGCACTTCAGTCATTCACAACTGAACTGCACGTTATTATTGATTAATCAGAATTTTGGGCAGTGTTCACAGTTATGAGTCAGGATTTATTATTAATCCCCATAACCGTTAAAATTATACTAAATGCCCTTTAATTTCTGTTTAAGAAAGCATTTCAACAATATTCGCAATGGCATCGTCATTGTTATAGAAAGTGATTTCAATACATACTTATTCTTTATTTTACTCTAAATATGTCTTTCTTATGAATAAGTTCCTGATGCTCATGTGCCATACAGTTAAAAATGATTGGGTTTTGGAATTGGAATTATTGGATGTAAATTTTAATTTCACTACTTTTGAGCCTTGTGATCATGTTTTAGCTACTTAATCTTTATAAATCTCAAGATCATATGTAAAATAAGGATAACCATGTCCATCTTTGGCTTATAGAGAAGATTAATGGGAAAACATCTGTAAAACAAATTATAAAATACTGTGTTTCTCATGTAATAGGTCCTTAATAAATATTGTGGTCACTTTTCCTTTATCAATTTTAACAGTGATACAAAATTATAATAATGTTAATCTTAACTTGTTTACATCTCCATTTGATGTGATTAGTTTTTTAGCCACCAAACCAAAAGTATTTATTAATCATTATTTTGAAAGCATTAAATTTAATGTCATCCATTTCTTTGTTTTGTGATCTGTTTTGCTTCCTGAATTCCATCACCATAAACTGGACTTTGTAGAGAGGAAGTATGCACTGGTCAAAAGATGGACTTCATGAAGGATTAGATGCATTAGTACTGGAAACCATCTAAAAAACTGCTGTTCTGGTAGTGATCCTGGAGTATCTTTACACACAAAGAATGGTTAATAAAATGGAAAATGCATGTAAGTTGGTTTGCTTGCAACTTCACCTTTTCATTCTGTTGACATAGAGCTAAATTTCCCAAAAGTTATGCTATCATCTTAGGTCACCATACTCATCAATGATCTAAATCTGTTTTTAAAACAAATGGTGGATTTAGAATTTAATTTGCTTCTTGGTTAAGCAGAGGATATGCCACAGTAATGACCAAGTCCCTTTCCAAGCAATGCTAAGCAGCGCATTTTCCCTTCAATAGATAAGCTTCAGAAATACCTCTGCCTCATCAGTTGGGAGTTTTGGAAGATCATTCTTCCAAGTTGGCTGGGCCAGAGAGAATTCTGAGGTCCACTTTTTCATTTGCGCCGGCTGGATGGATTTTTCTCATAATGTCATTAAGCAATGAATTAACATGTTTAAAAAAAAAAATCCAACCACTGCCACCAAAAGGCGACTGCGTTATCTTAAGGCAGCTTTAATTCCCCCACACACAGGAAACGGAGTAGGACTGAGCTAGGGAAACACTTAAATCCTCATTACCACATATCCCCTCTTCAACCAAAGAGCCCCCAGCCTGCCCATTATTGTCCTGCCTGTACTTTCAGTGGGACTTTGAAAAGAAAAGGTTCAAAGAGCAAGACTTTCAAGCTCCCCTTTCCATGTCAAACACTTTCAACTCCTGATTTCAAAGTGCCACTCCGTGGCTGTTCAAAGGCCTGTGGACTCGTAGGGGGTGAGATTGGAGTTAAAGGTTGAACTACAAAGCTCCTTGCCTTCACAGTAATATCCAGCTTGGAGATACAAATGGTAATACAAACTCAAGCACCTATCAATAAAACTGCCAATATACGAACAGAGGAACAGAAACATTCTAAATGGTGTTTTTTTAATTTTTTTTTTTTCAACCAGGCTCGTGCTGTCATCAGTTCGGATGAAAGCCTAGTTGATATTTTGAAGTACTACTTTTCTCTCTGTTCACATTACAACTAGGGGGACTCCAGGAGCAGTTGAGAAAGAAAAAAAATAAGAAAGAAAAAACACCCACAAACCCTAAAGAAGTTAGATAAGAATAGCTAAAGAAGTCCCTTCCAACATCTAAAAAAAAAAAAAAAGAAAAATCCTGCCCTAGTCTAGTTGAGTATTCATCCTCTTCCCCTTCACTCTCTCTATCCTTTTTATCTGCCTGCCCACAAGATTTGGAGCACCATTAATTGGTCCTCAGGGAGGCTAACAGGCCTCTGCTTTTATGACTCAGTTCTTTGTATTGTACACATGTGGGCATCTCTCAGGAGATAAACAAAAGAAAAATGTGTGGAAAGGGGCCAGAAATCGTACAGGTCTAAACACTGAAGAGGCCATTGTCTTGATTTACTTTTAATGCTTTAAATTACGTGAATAATTCTAATGCCCCACCCCTGCTGCCCTCCCCAATCTGCTTAAGCTAATGCGCCTTTTCTCACTGCTACAGGGCCATCGCTGAGGAATTCTATTTCCTATTTGAAATTGCATTCTAACTCCTTCTTGGCCCCCTCCTCTCATCCCTCCCTTCCTCTGCAACAAACGAGAGAGGTGGTCTTATGGGAAGATAAAAAGAATAGTTGATCATAAGAACTAACCTGGAGCCAACACATTGGCCTTTCGTCCCTTCAGCACTCTCTAAGCCCTAAGCACCTGCAGCTAATTCTCCTGACTTCCAGCCCTGGTCTTGGATATGCTGAGGTACAGACTCTGTGGCAGCACTTTCCCTGCCTTATAAAATGTTTACATTTACAGAAGAGAGTGACCTCTCTTATGTGATATCTCATTCTCTTTAATATATGGGTAGTGAGTACTCATAGTATTTGCAGCAAGTTGTTTTCATGAGAGAACTTGCATTGTTTTAATATGATAAACATTTAAATTTGAAGTCATCTTAATAAAAGGAGGGCCTAGATTTAACATACTTATGAAAAGAAAAAAGCATTTGCCTGTTGTATCTTAAATGAAACCTAGAGCAGACAACGGTTGCATTCCATATCAGAATAGAGCCCAGATGGCTACTACATAACCAAACACTTAAACTTTGTAAATTTGAGACTTCTAAATACTTTGGATAACATGCAATTTCCAAAAGAAATCTTTAAGGCCCCATAATACCTGAAATTTCAGTGTTTCAACTCTGGTCTGTCCTTACACATGTCAATGTAAGTATTTTATAATGTCTCTTTACTGGTTGTCATACTTGGGTTCTCTAGAAAATAGAGCCTATGGTCAAAGGGTGCATACCAGCTTTTTATTGGAGGAAACAAGTCAGAGAAATCACAATGAGTAAAAGATAAGTGAGAAAATGATAGAAAACACAGGCAGGAGAAGAAACACAAAGGTTATTACTGAGTGAGCCATAGATTCTCCATAAACACAATGGGTTTCTAAGTCTCTTGAGAGATCTTCCTGGAGGCTGCGTAAAATTGCTGCTTCTTGAAACATTCCATCAAGAGAAGGTAGAGCAAGTAGTTTATCTGCTGGTTTCTTACTATCTCCTGACTCTTATTGGTTAACATATAAGATTCATGGAATCTTTGTTGCCCATCAGAAATGGATGTTAGAGACTTCAAGGCAACTGCTGGAAAAGCCAGAACTTTCATAAGCCCAATCCAGTCACAAGGCACACATGAGTATCTCTCCTTGATAATCATTGCAGAATCTAGGGTGTCCTTATTTGTCTTAAACTAGTTGGATCCCTTATGTGGTTGTGTGAACACACAGAGCAAGGTTTTCCTTAGACCCAGGAAGAAGCTGTGAGCTTAAAAATAAGTAAATAAATAAATAAATAAATAAGCAAGCAAACTATGCTTGGAAGTCTCATGGTTTCTTCATTGCATTCTCTTGTTCAAAATGAGTCATAGGGTTAGCCCATACACAAGGAGGTGAGGACTACATAGGATGTGAACTCCAGGAGGTGTAGTTCTTAGAGAGACTCAATACACTTAATCTGTACTTTGACGGAGTATGTTCAGAAACCATAAGGATTCTCTAACTAGACACACAGAAGATGGTTTAGTCAGAATAGTTTCTAAGGGAAAGTACCATTTTCCTGGGGACAGATAACTATGAATCTCTTTTAGATTCTTTTGAATAGTCTTTTATGTTTGTTATATAAAAGCAAATATAAAAGCAAATATATTATATGTATTAGTGTGCACATAGATTTAATTGTACAATATAGATTCAATAATTCTCCAGAATTCCATTTTTTTTCTTTCTAACTTACTAGATGAAGGACGCTCATGGTTATTGCATATAAATAGACAATATTAGTCCTATGATTATGGTCATAGTAAAAGATTCTAGTGCCCAAAAGGCAACAAAGCCCTATCCATAGAGCTATGTATGGAATGCTGCCATTATAACAGCCTGTTACTGTCTGGTTGGGCCACAAGTTGGGCTTTTATGTATGGTATCTGAATGAATCTTTATAAGAATCAAGAGATAGATATTTTCTTCTTATTGTTAACTAGAAGACACCTCAGAAAGTTTAAATAATTTGTCTCAAATAAGTTAAATAATTTGTCCAATCACAAAGTACTAATTCTGTATACTAGGCTCCATTCTGATTCATTCCAAATTTCATGTATTTTAACTGAATCACATGGTCTTTGGAACTCCAACAACATAATAAATACATATAGTAAAGATCAAGCATTGCGTGTGTCTCATAAACAAGTTTATGTGAAAACATTTGTAACTTTTACCTTTCTATAAAATATATTGGTCTTGTACTTAGGAAAATAAGAATATAGTATTTCCATGTTTCTCCAATGTTATCCTTTACAAATACTTTTACACTGTTTTTATGCATGGTTATGTTTTGAAACCTTTGGCAAGATTTTAAATTCTTCTAAGGTAGAGACTATGATTTCTATTTATCCTGCATCCTAACTTGCATCACCTTGTTCAATTTCCTACACATAGTAGGTATTTATCAAATTTTTACTGTCAAACCAAATTTATATTTTCATCTGATTATGGAAAGAAAAGGTTTCTCACTAATCATTTAATGCCATTGCATCTAGTTATAGAAAAATTATTATTCCGATTAACCATTCGCAAAGAAGCAATTCTCCGGTGGTTATAAGTAGGGAAAGGTCCTGGGGAAAACTACAATTATAAGCAGCTGCAGCATGAATTATATGTAATTATAGTTGATTCCTGTAAATAATTCTTTCTGTAAATTTCCATTCCAAAAGGATTTATTGCTTGGTAACAAAGGGTATTTTGAATTAAAAATATATTTTCCTAAGTTCTCATAAATAAAATTATATCTATGAAGAAAAGAAGATAGTGAAAGGAAGTTCAAGGAGTCAAAGAAGAGAATATTTCCATCTCTAGGTGTGTATCTAAAAAGTCACATACGGTGATTTCTTAGTTCAATTTCAAGATGACTCATGTGTTTGTTTGTTTTTTCTATAGCCTGTCTGTAGACTAAGTGGAAATGAAATACAACTCCACTCGCCTCGAAAAAAAGAAGAAGAATGTAACATACCATGTTCTGCAGTAATTGTCAGCAAAACCTCATAATTCTATTTCAGCAACATAATAAGCATGTAATGACAGATGGCATCTGATGTGTCACCAAGGCACTGTTGAATACATTAATATGACTCAATTTTTTGTTGTTGTTGTTGTTTAGAGGGTATGACTGTTGGGCATCAGCATTTCCTGTTCTATTAATAATTTGGTTGTTATTTGTTTCATTACAATATATATCTTTTCCTATCCAATATGGGCCAATATATGCATTATTTATCATAGATATTCTAACAAAAATGACAAGAGAAGAGTTGATATATTATTGAAATCAATCTAATATATTAATATGGATTGTCTGATTTTAAAATGGCAAAATAAAATGCAAAAAATGGGAGCTGCTGAATGGCTGCTTAAAAATGGAAAGAGTGTCTGCATTTCTGAATTATAACACAAAATTAGGATAGGTTATGATTTTCAACTCTTTCTTGCAAGGAGAGTTCATCTTCCTCTGAATTATAGCTTTGTTTCTCCATGCAGCATCTATTCCCTATGCTTTGCATGACTATCACATTAATCTAATGTGGAATAATTCGTATTGTTTAGGAGAAAAGCTGATATGCATATCTTTGTTTGACATTCAACATTTCTAAATCCCACAACTCTCCGGTGTAAGACAAACTCCATATTTTTCTTCAAAAAACTAAGCTAAATAATATAGGCTATATTGATTATTAAATATTTTGACCAAAACTTATATCTCTTAAGAGTCTTTGAGCCTATGAAGGCAATTCCTGTTTCTGTATATAATCAGCATTAATCTGATTGTACATGTGAGAGCACACACAACACATAGTTCCCAAATAATATCTTTTGTGTTTTATGCATAAAATCTTGCAAATAAACCAGGTGCATGAACAAAACAAAGGGAGAAATATATTGAAACATACAAAGGCTCATATTCACTGCTATATAGGGTCCTTTATTTTGCATCATATATCAAGCAAAAATAACCCACCTCTCAGAATATTAAGCAAAAACAATATGGCTCTGATGTACTTCTGCACAATATTGTCTAATTTCCATAAAATGTCTGCAGGGTTATGCACATCAAGATACCTCTTACTGAAAATGTTTATGGAAATAGGTCACTATGTGTATTCTTAATAGAGAACAATTTGTTATGTTTAAAAACAGCTTTTGTATTAATAGTTGTGAATAAGCACTAAGTTATCAAGCATTTTAAATATGAGCAATATATATGTTTATGCTATATTAGTCACACACTTCTCATAAAATGCACAGTGTTTATATAATCTAATTAATAAAGTATTTAGGAAAAAAGTGAAATATTGAGCTTTGATTTCCAGTACTAACAGGAAGGTGATACGGGATGTATCAGAATCTGTAATATGCTATATGGAATATTGTGCTAAAAAATGCAAGCAAAATTATTAAACCAATATCTGCTAAATGTAACATCTTTAGTTCCTATGTAACACATAATAAAATATTTTTCTTTTTAAAACACATAATTCCAGCTAGTCTGGCTTTGAAGTCAGTAAAAGTGAAAGAAATGTAAAACATCTATTCAATTATTTCAGTTAATATACAAGCATTAGGCATTCAAATTCCTAATTAAGAGACAACATGCCCTGTCAGGCATCTGCATGGGCTATTGAACATTGTCTAGATTGTTCCATAATTATCCCAGCTTAATAGTTCTAAAAACATAAGCAATGTGCATTCATTGAAGGAAAATATGGCTTATCACATAAGAAGGTGCAGTACACAGAACATGTTTTGGTTCCATGTATTCATGCTGGAGGTTTTTACTGGAACGTGTTTTAATTAATCCGTGAACAGAGAGCAACAGCACGCCACCAGTGAAAGTTGTTCAAACATTCTTTATCGAAAAAGAATCACAGCCTGTAGGCAGAAATAGATGCACATGTGTGGTAGGATTTGTGTTTTGATATACCCTCCTCACTCTAACTCTTACATATCCTACAACAGCAGTTAGCTGTGCTTAATGTTACATGACAACTTTGGTAAGACGTAAATACGAGAAAATGATAAGTCATTCATTAAAAAAATTTAATCTGACATAGGGTATTTTCATTTGAGAAATACCTGATGTGACCATCGTGTTACAGATACAATGTTTTAAAACCATTAGTTAGTTCAATTCTTTGAGCGTGTAGAACATAAATGACTCATGTGCAGGTCAAAAATAGTTGGGTTAAATAGATGGAGTGACATGGAAGGGAGTGTTTATGGTTTATTATCTAGTTTAAATATCTAGCAATATAGGGTATAGAAAAATTGTACTAAGTGCATAGATTTATAAATTAGGAAGTATCTCTGCATCAGAGGTAAAAGTGACAAAATTAAGAGAAAATAGTATCACACGTTTAAGTAAAAAAAGAAATAAACTCAGCATTCTTTATGATAGTAAAGAGCAACTTTCTAGCAGAAAATCAAAGAACTTATATAATTGGAATTTAGTGGTGAAGAGTACAGTATTTATAACTTAAATCTAAAGTTTATGCAATGATAACACTTTTTAATATAAGGTATTTACTTCTTTCATTTCTAAATTCCATTCCCATAGTTTTCTTTGTCTAATCTAAAGTTGTATCTAAAATAAATTTGATTATTTTTACATCATTATTATCATAGTTATCTAATATTATCAAATAAAAATGGCACAATTTCAATTGTCTCAACTTATGTAGATACCTCTAGAGTAACAGATATATTTCCTCTCTCCCAGCTTCTCTGCTGGTGGTCCTACACTCTGCAATAAATGTCGTATAATTGAAAACCTGAAAGCTTAATTTTAATAGCAATTCTGAAAGTTGAAAAGCCGTTTTAAGTTCTTTCTTAAACTTGCCAAAATTCATTATAAAATACTGCAAGAGACTTCCAGAATGGCAGTGTGGGGACTCTCACAAAACTGCTTCCCAGAAAACAACCATAACTCTTAAAAATTATTTTTTTACAAACTCAATCATTTGAAGCCTCTGGAAGTTTTTACTAAAGCCATAGGGCAGATGGAGAAACACTACTAAAAAAATCTACCAAATCTTGGTAAGAACTGAAAGTCTGTAGTATTTGAGCTGTGACCGGCTCTCTCCTCTCCCACTCCTCATCTCAGTGTCTAAATGCTTAAATCTGGTTGGTTATGGCCTATAAAACAAGCCCTCTTTTCCCCTTAGCTCCTAGTCATGGGATATATTTTGTGGGGGAGGGATAAGCAAGAAGGCATTTTTTTTCACACCAGGTTCAAGTTCAAAAGGCTAAATTTCTGGCAAATGCAGCCAGGATTTTGAGGGCCCACTTCATACATCCAGCCCTTATGGGACAGGTGTTCAACTCTGGGCATAGCAGGCTAAGATATTTGGGCTGGATCACCTTTGCCTCGGCTCACTCATAGTGCAGAGTTACACTCTGGGAGAAGTTAAAAAGGTGGGGAAAAGGCTAAAAACCAAAACCAAAACTAACCAAACAAAAATAGAGCCTATTGCTTCCCCTGAGCACTGCTTATCAGAGGTATCCATTTAAGACAAGCAGGTCATGAACGTCCCCCAGTTCTGGAGCGCTGGCTTAGAGATTTTGCCCAGAAAGAGAAGCATAAGAACAGAGAACTGCAAAGATACCCCCAAAGAAACTTACTTTGTTTGAAACCCAGTACAGAGAAGCTCAAACCAGTGGGTGCTTCAGGTATACAACAATTATTATCTACAGTCACTATGCTATATGTTAGAACCCCAGAATTTATTTATCTTATAAGTGAAGACTTGTACCCCTTGACCAGTATGTCCCCATTTATCCCAACCACAGCTCCTGGTAACAACCATTCTACTCTTTGCTTCTGGGTTTGACTTTTATTTTTTAGATTTCACATATTCGTGAGATCATACAGTATTTGCCTATCTCTGTATGGATTACTTCACTTAGAATAATATCTATCAGGTTCATCCATGTTGTTGAAAATGATAAGATTCCTTTCTTCTCATGGTTGATTAATATTCCATTATATATAATATATAACATTCACCTAATGGGATTACTAGAAAAAGAAGAAAGAGAGAAAGGAACAGAACAAATATTTGAAACAATAATGACTGAGAATTTCACCAAATTCATATCAGACACCAAGGCACAAAGCTCAATGAATACCAAGCATGAAAAATGCCAAACAAACCAACCTACCCGACCTCTGTAGCTAGGCAAATAATTTTCAAATGGCAAGAAATCAAAGATAAAGAAAAAATCCGGAAAGAAGCCAGAGGACAAAAACACCTAACCTATAGAGAAACAAAGATTAAAATTATATCTGATATTCCCTCAGAAACCATAAAATCAAAAAGAAACATTTAAACATGGGGGGAAACATTTAAAATGTTGAGGAAGAAAAACTACCAACCAGGGATTACGTACCCTGTGAAATTATCCTTTAAAAGTGAGGGAGAAAGCAAGAATTTCTCAAACAAAAATTGAAGGAATTTGTGGCTGGTAGGCCTGCCTTGAAAGAAATGTTAAAAGAAGTTCATAAGAGAGGTGGAAAATCATATAGGTCAGAAAACTCAGATTTGCATAGAAAATACAGAGCATCAAAGAAGGAGTGAGTGAAGGTAAAATTAAAACTTTTATATCTCATATTCCTTTTTATTTAAAATGTTTATTTTATTTTTGAGATAGAGCATTCACAGTGGAGGAGCAGAGAGAGAGGAGGAGGACAGAGGATCTGAAGTGGGCACCACGCTGACAGCAGTGAGCCCGATGCAGGGCTAGAACTTACAAACCATAAGATTATGACCTGAGCCAAAGTCAGATGCTCAACCAACCGAGACACCTAGGCACTCCTATTTCTCTTATTCTTAATTGATCTAACATAACAGTTTGTTCACAATAATAATAGCAATAATGTATTCAGATATACATAGGCTTATTATATAATAAATGAACATATATGTTCATATATTACCTATATATGAGTCAAATGAATGACAGCAATGATACAAGGGATGGGAAGTGTAAATAAGGATTATTTTGTTATCATAAAGTACTCAAGCTACCTGTGAAGTGGTATAGTGTTATTTGAAAGTGACCTTGGAATAGCTGTACATGTATATGAGAAACTCTAGGGCTACCACTAAAAAAGTAACAGTTAATAATAATAGTAATTGGGGCGCCTGGTGGCTCAATCGTTGGGCATCCGACATTTGGCTCAGGTCATGATCTCATGGTTCATGGGTTCGAGCCCCGCGTCCGGCTCTGTGCTGACAGCTTGGAGCCTGGAGCCCGCTTCGGATTCTGTGTCTCTCTCTCTCTCTGCCCCTCCCGCACTTATGCTCTGTCTCTCTCTCTCTCTCTCTCAAAAATAAATAAACATGAAAAAAGAAAGTTTAAAAAAATAATAATAATAACTGATATGCTGGGAAAGGTGAGAAAATGGAATCATAAAAACGTGCTCAATTAAAACCACAAAAGGCAGAAAAAGACGAACACAAAACTGGGACAAATGAACAAGGGTAACAATTAAAAACCAGTAAAAACTATTGTAAGTATTAATCCAACTATATCAGTAATCACATAGTTCATAGGGTCTAGAACTGACATTAGGTAGACGTTCTGTGATTCAGTCTTCCAAAGCCTAGACCTGACAACAAGCCAGTGACAAAAAGTAGGTTTGAGCTGAACACTGAAAACAAACTCCATGTCAATTTACCATTACCATTTCCTCAACCTTCTGTTTTAATCCAGTAATTAGAGGAAGCTTCCTACCATGAAAAAGGATCTAGTGATTATTTCCTATAGCTTTATAAGATGGAAAGGGGGCATTTGGAATTAGGAAATCGTTAGGTAATGTTTAGCTGGTCCTGGAATGTGACCCCAAAGATATAGTGGGAAAAGGCAGCCACTGCAATTAATTGAGCTTATCTCTAGAGCGTAAGAGTGTGTGGGAAGCCAGTACGAAGCAGGAGACACTGACTGCCCTTGACTTTGCATGTTTAAGAGAAGGAGGAAGACAAAGAGAAGACTAATATATACTGAGCACCTAACATTGGTGATAACTGGGCCAGATGGTTTCCTAATTTGCAGGACAAGCTACATAGTTTTTGGGACCTAATGCAAAATGAAAACAAGGCACCTGGGGTGCCTGGGTGGCTCAGTTGTTTAAGCGTCCGACTCTTGATTTTGGCATAGGTCTCACGGTCTTTCAGATTATGCCCCTGACATAATCTGACAGTGTTGAGTCTGGTTGGGATTCTCTCTCTCCCTCTGTCTGCCCCTCCCCTGCTCACATGCTTACTCTCTCTCAAGAATAAATAAATAAATTTTGAAAAATAAAAATTAGGGGTTCCTATTCAAAAATTTAAAGAATTTCCAGACTTAAGAGTGTTAAACCAACAGTGGGCCTTTCTGAGCATGAGGTCCTGTATCACTGCACAGATCATGTCCATGAAGATGGCTTTGCTAATTTGACATTGGTACGTACTTTCAGGAATGCTATGCAGTCCACACCATCATCCTATTCCATAATTAGAAAACAGGCTTAGAAGGGTTTAACTAGATTGCCCACATTCACACACCTTGTAAAAGGACAAACATGGAAATATGTATGACTTTAAATCTCAAACTCTTCATTTTACCATATGATTTGTTTGTTTAAAGGCTTATAGATCACAGAAGTCATTATACTCATCTATCTATCTATATATGTATATATATATATATATATTTAAATGCTTATGTACTCTTAATTTTTTATTGTCTCATGATAGGTCCCCTTCCTATCACACCAGAGTATGCTTTTCTCTGGGACTACCCTGCTGATACATTTCCAAATTAGACCGGGGTCACACATCCAATGGAAAGGAGACTGCAATATAGTCGTGACACTCACAGCAATCTCAGAGCTTTTCAGTTTGTGTATAAGAACTAGAACTCCATTATTGGCAAAGCCACAGGACTAGAATTGTTGAAGCTGCAGGTTCAGTGGTCTGCTTCATTGATGGTTCTCTAACTGCTCATTAATATTGAAGGCCAGGGTAATTACTCTCACAAAATCCCATGGCACTTGCAAACCTTACTTTTTGCCAATTTTTCTTTTCTGGTTTGTAATAGAGAGGTGGCCTTTCACCCACAGAAGTGCACTCTATGAATCACTAGAGCATGTATACTGGTGTGGGAGGGGGCCTGCAGTTCATACATATATATATAATTTTGAAGGAGGTAGGTGAGAAGAGGGCATGCTGTAAATAGCATGTAACTTCCCTCTGAACAAATTAGGCCCTCTGAATTGTATAAGTGAGCAAATCTAATTTTAGTGAACAAAAGAGGCTGGGAGATGCTGAGTGTAATTTTTATGTAAAAATAGGAAGTCTCCAAAGACATCTCTCTTTAAACAGATGAATGCAAATTACCAAAGTCATCCAAATTGAGAAGGTTGATTTATGCATTTTCCATTGTACCCTTCAACAAAAAAAGCTTTTTCTGTTTCCAAATAGTATGCATTTGGGGTAAAGTTTCACTTTATGCATCGAGAAGGGCTGAGAGTAGAGAGATCCAAAAGCAGTCATGGAAAGAAACCGTTTCTCTTTTTTTCCCTCCAACATAGCTCCTGCCAAATAGGTTGTCCAACTGTCTACTGTATCCACTTTTAGCTACTTGAATTGTAATTAAAAAATAAAAGTTTCAATGTTATGTATCAGAATATATGACTAAATCTCCATTGACACCCTATGTCTTCAGCAGAGTGCAGACACAATAAAAAAGTATATATCAAATGCTGCTTGAACATAGACAGCAGCTCAATTCACAAATCAGCAACGGCCATTTTAGAGGATGGATTTCAGTCAATGGCTCCCTCACCCTTGTCAGTGCTTATAGTTTAGTTATAGCTTTCAGTACGCCAATCTCTTAAAATCAATACTGAATTATGAACACTAGCAACATATGTAAATGACTGTTCTATTTAAGACAATATACTACTTACATGCTTTTCAGATGCTCTTACTCATAGGATGTCTTCTGTCTGCTGGTTTCTTTGCAACACGGACTCTTTTAACACGTTCTGACATTTTAAAGTAATCTACAGCAAGAGTGAAGGAATTTAACTTCTATGTCTCTTTATATTTGTATTTGTGTGTGTGTGTTTGTGTGTGTGTGTGTGTACGTTCATCTATTAATCTGTGCATTCAAGAAGCATTTACAGAATATCAGCATTCTAGCCATCAAGATTCTTTCAAACAAATCTCCCTGGAGAGCCTGGGTGGCTCAATCTGTTAAGCATCCAACTTCAGCTCAGGTCATGATCTCATGGTTCGTGAGTTCGAGTCCCATGTCAGACTCTGTGCTGAGAGTTCAGAGCCTGGAACCTGCTTCAGTACTGTGTCTCCCTCCCTCTCTGCCTCTCCCTCACTCATTCTCTCCCTCTCTCTCTCTCTCTCTCATAAAAAAAAAAAATGAATCAACCCTTTTTTAAAAATTTAAAAAAAAAAACCCCACAAAATCTCCCTTCCATAGCTGAAAGACTAGAAAGTTACAGTTGATGCTAATGAAAAAAATATTTTAATTAATTGATTGGCAACATTTTTTATCTTTCTTTGCTGTACTTTCACTTTACAATCCAGGCTCTCACCATAAGCAGCTATTTCTTTATAGGTCACACATTTTCACTCGGCATACACTTTGACTTCTTGATGCCTTTCTAAGTATCTCCCTTTTATCTAGATTGCTTTTCATCCTTTTTATTAATTTACTTTTACACTTTTATTGTGGTAAGAACACCTAACCGGACATCCACTGTTTTAAAAAATATACTATACAGTATTATAAGCTATAGGCACAATGATGTACAGTGGATCTCTTGAATTTACTCATCTTGCAAAAGTAAAATCTTATATTCTTTGAAGAGCAACTCCTCATTTCCCCTTTCCTTAGGCCCTGGGAAACACCTGTCTTTTTCTACAAGTTTGATTATACTAGACACTTCATATAAGGCAAATCATGCAGTACTGCCCCTTCTATGGCTGGCTAATTTCATTTAGCATGATGTCTTCCACTATATATAGATATAGATATCTATTGATATCTATCATCTATGTATATGTCACATTTTCGTCATCTGTCAATAGACATTGATGTTTTTTCTATCTGGTCCACTGTGAATAATGCTGCAATAAACATGGCAGTTCATGTATCTCTTTGAGATCTTGAATATATTCTTTTGAATATAGAAGAAGCAAGATTGCTGGATCATATGGTACACTTTATTTTTAATTTTTTGATGCACCATCATACTGTTTTCCATAGTGGCTATGCCATTTTGCATTCTCAACAACAGTGCCCAAGAGTTCTAATTTCCCTATATCCTCACTGACATATGTTGTCTTTTGTTTTTGTTTTTTTTTGTTTTTTGTTTTCTGTTTTTGTTTGTTTGTTTGTTTTGATACTAGCCATCCTAACCGGATCATCTCATTGTGAGATGATCTCTCATTGTGGTTTTGATTTGCATTTCCCTGATGATTAGTGATGTAGAGCATCTTCATATACCTGTTAGCTATTTGTCTTTCTTTTCTGGAAAAATGACTATTCAAGCTCTTTGCCCATTTTTAAATGATTAGTGTTTTTTATTTGTTTCCACTATTGAATTGTAGCATTTCCTTGTATAATTTGGATATTGATGCTTTATCAGATATATGGTTGGAAAACACTTTCTCCCATTCTGTAGGTTGCTTCTTCATCCTATCGATGGTTTCTTTTGCGGTGTAGAAGCTTTTAAGTTTGACATAATCCGACTTGCAAAATTTTGCTTTTGTTGCTTGGGCTTTGGCCCAATGTCCTGCAGCTAGTCCCCTTGTTTTCTTCTAGAAGTTTACAGTTTAAGGTCTTACATTTAAATATTTAATCCATTTTGAGTTGATTGTTGTGTATGGTGTAAGATGAGGATCCAATTTCTCTTTATTGCATGTGAATACTCCTAGGTCCTGACCCTCGGCCCCAATAAAAACAAAACCTCAGGCCCAAGCTTTCTCTCTCCAAACCTGCACTCCAAGGCTTTAAGTCATAAACTCTTTTTCTTCACAATTTCCTAATGGTCATTGCTCAAGAGTGATCTTGCAATTTTAATAAGAACCACAAAGCTGGGTCCAATCAACATTGGTTGTAAAGGGGAAATGTCTGTGTAAAGTTCACTGGAGCCCAGGTGAGTGAGTGCCCCCAGGCATTTCTAGCCAATAGCATTACTATACATAGGCTGAGACCAGCACAAAACCATGTATCAAATTAATTGATTAATTTGTTATGTTGAACCATCTTTGTATCCCTGAAATAAATCCTGCTTGGTTATGGTGTGTAATCCTTTTTTCATATCCTGTTAAATTCGGTTTGCCAGATTTTCTCCAGGATTTTATCATCTATATTTATCACAATTATTGGCTGGTAGTTTTCTTGTAGTGTTCTTGTGTGGCTTTGGTATCAGGGTAATGATGACCTCGTTAAATGAATTTGGAAGTATTCTCTCTTTTATTTTTCGAAAGAGTTTAAGAAGGATTGTAGTTAATTCTTCTTTGAATGTCTGGTAGATTTCACCACTGAAGCCATCTGGGCTTAGGCTTTTGTTGTTAGAAGGTTTTTGATTACTGATTCAAACTCATTATTCATTATTTTCTATCTTTATGATTCACTCTTGGTAGGTTGAATTTTTTAGGAATTTATCCATATCTTCTAGGTTATCACAATTTATAATTAGCCTTTTTATTTCTGAGACATCTATTACAATGTTTCCTCTTTCATTTCTGCTTTTATATTAATTTTCTATTTTCCTAGTCTAGCTGAGGGTTTGTCAATTTATTCTTTTCAAAAAAAAAGCAAACCCAAATTTTAGTTTCACTGATTTTGTTTCTATTGTTTTTGTATATTCTATTTTATTTACTTTTGATCTAATCTTTATTTCCTTGTTCTGCTAACTTGAGGTTTAATTTATTTTCTTGTTCTAGTTCCTTAAGGTATAAAGCTGTGTGACTTATTTGAGATTATACTTCTTTTATAATGTAAATGTTCACTGCTATAAACTTCCTTTTTAGTACCATTTTTGCTGCATTTTATAAATTTGGGTGCATCATATTTTAATTTCATTTGTTTCAATATATTTTTTGATTTCCCTTTTGATTTCTTCCTCGACTTATTGGTTGTTCAGGAGTGTGTTGTGTAATTTGCATGTATTTGTGAATTTTCTAGTAATCCTTTTTAAAAAATGATTTCTAGTTTTTTCTATTGTGGTTAGAAAAGATGCCTGGTATGATTTGAGTCTTCTTAAACTTGCGAAGGCTTGTTTTGTGGCTTATCGTGTGATCTATTCTGTAGAATGTTTTGTGTGCACCTGTAAAGAATGTGTAGTCTGTTGCTATTGGGTATTTATCTGTTAGATCTATTTGGTCTGTAGTGCTGTTCAAGTCTTCTGGGATGCTCTATCCATTGTTGAAATTGGGGTAATGAAGTCTCCTATTATTAATGTCTTGTGTCTCTTCTTCCTTCAGTTTTGTCAATGTTTGCTTTATATATTTAGGTGCTGTGATTTTGGGTGCATACATATTTCTAATTGCTATATCTTCCTGATGAATTGACCTTTTATCATTGTATATGATCTTCTTTGTCTCTTGTGACAGTTTGACTTAAACTCTATTTGTTAGTATAGCCACCTCTGCTCTATTTTGGTTACCTTCTGAATGAAATATTTTTTCCCATCTCTTCACTTTCCCCCTGTATATGTCTTAAATTCTAAAGCAAGTCTCTTGTAGATGGCATACAGTTGGATTTTGTTCAGTTTGTTTAGCCAGCCATTCTATTGATTAAAGAGTTGAATCCAAGTAATTATTGATAGGTAAGGATCTATCTACTATTACTGTTTCTTTAATTGTTTCTGTCTGTTTTGTGGATCTTTTCTCCCTCTTTCTCTGTCTTCCTTGTGCTTTGTTTTTGTAGTGATATGCTTTGTTTCCCTTCTCTTTTCTTTTGCACATTTTTTCCCTTGTGGTTACTATGTGGTTTACACAAAACATCGTATAATTATTTCTTTCAAGCTAATAACAAGTTAACTGCCATGTTTTCCAGATTATTCATGCTTCCTCATAGCTTTGCATTGGTGTTGGCACATTTGAAGAGTGATTAGCTCCTTCTCCCAGTCTTTGATGACTGTCTTTAACTGGAAAAGACCTGTAGCACTCAGTCTGGCTAAAGATTTTGTTCCTTTATTCAGCTCCAGGCATCTAGCTTTTTTTCCCCCTCATTTTTTCAAAGGTTGCAATCTCTTGCTTTCCTGATATAAGACTATCTCACTTCCTTCAGAGTTCGGCAAAGAAGGGAAGAATTTGGTCCCTCAGGGGACACTGAAAGGTGGACACAGTGGAATCTCATTCTCCTTCCACCCTTTTGGAGGACAGCCCTCAGTTTTGTGCTTTCTCCAAGGCTTTTAGGGCTATGCTGGCTTCAAGAAGGAACCTATCTTCCTGGCTTCCAGCATCCAAAATATGACAGTTTGGATTTTTCAGTTCTATATACCACAAGAAAAAGGCCAACTTCTCAGGGACTGTATAGAAAGGCCAGGAACATTACATTTACCTCATTCTTTCTTCCCTCCTCATCTCTGACCAAGGGAGAAGTTGTGATATCAGGGCTAGGCTGGGCTGGCTCGGGGAGGGGCTGACATAAGTAGAGTGAAATTTCTCTTTCTACCCATGTCAGTGTGGCTGATCTTGGTTTTATGCTCAGCTGGGGTACTGCAACTTCTCAACTAGAATCTAGACCTTTCCTGAGGTATTTTGTTCCTTATGTGGTTGTTAAGCCAATGTTTCTGTGCAGAGACTGTGGGGTTAAGGACTAGAATCTCCTATTCTGCCATCTTGCTGATGTTGCTCTTTCTTCTGTAAGTATTTCAATAAAATGCCCCAAATTGTCTATCTATGCTTAGCGACAATTTTCTTTATTGTTAAAATGAGACAACTTCAATATTTCCTCCTACAGATTGTGGAAATTCCAGGGTATACCTTTTCCCCAAAGAGTTTTGAGGATAATTGGTACCTTAAATTGCCATGATGACTTTTTGTTTTAAATTTACTTTTCCTCAATTCTTAGTCTATATTTATGTATTAAGTTCCTTGGCTCTGTCCTCTTTGTTTTTTTTTCTAACTTTAGTTATGAAATTTATCACTTCTTCATTTTCTAAAGGTTGCTTCATATAGCAGGCTTTAACTGAAGTTTGTGTATAATGATTAAGGATAACTACAGCACAAGCATAATCCAGAAACCAATTAAATATATGTTACATATCAATTTTGTAAAGGCTGTGCATTGTTACCATGGGGTGGGTTTGGGGAAGGTTTTCTCTTGGCCTAAAGTCTTATTGATGAACCTGTTTGTTGTCCATCTTTCCAGACCCTTCTCCTGAGCTCCAGGCCAGTATGTTTACCCATACATTAAATCTCCTCTTTGATATTTCAAAGGTTTCCCAGATTCCAGTATCCACACTAAATTCATCATCTCTCTTTCCAAAATAGGACCTCTTTCAGTATTTCCTCAGTGAGTAATTGTGATATATTTGCTATTTGTCTATTGCTTAAAAAGCAGTGATCCATTTAGGGAAGGCTTGAAGCAATGTTATATTCAAAGGAGCCCTGGTGCTTTTGCAATAGGAATTCCAATATTTTCATTTTAAATCTCTTTCAGATATTTTGGGAGCTCTTGTTAACTGTTAACTAAAACAGATTTGTAACCACCTATTATCACTGAGCCTCTTGACTTCAGAAATTCCTGGAAGGTTCTTATTTCTGCTACAAATAAATTTTCTTTCAATCCAGGTGTCCTATTCTTGTTCTATTATTTTACTCTTGTATCTCATCTCTTCCCCTGCCCTACATTCCTAATCCCACAGGAGACCTCCAAGTAGTAACATATTCAACACTGTCTTGCTCAGCCCAATTAGGAAGTATTTTGCTTCTAATATCCATTGTCAGTCATTTTATTACATGACAAACCTTGGCAACTTTGTCTTCCCTGTCTTAGATAGAGGGTGTGTGGAGTGGGGAGAGTAGAGGGGGGATAAAAATGAGAGGGAGGTGATGATATTAAGGATACATGGCAAATCCCCTCTTCTGGACCCCCACATGATAATCATTTTGCACCATTGCATGTCTGCCTGTTTCTCTCATTGTGTTTATGGTCTTTTAAGTTAAGAATTGTGACTCCAAAACCTCAGTGACTGAAAAGTTTGCTGAATGAACCAACACATGTTTATTAAGTTCTTGCTAGTAGGTACCTTCCATTATCATTTTGCTTTCCATTATTATTCTTGCTAGTAGTTTCCTTCTATTATTATATATTAGTTTATAGCTCAATTATGTGTTTTTGAGAGTGAGAAGATTGTTTTATTTGACTTTTGGCTTATAGGGGAAAAAGCAAAAACAAAAAACATTGGTTTTTTGTGTATTTTGATTTGAAGTTACTAGAAAGTAACTCCCTACCTCAATATACCTTCCCTAATACTTGCCAGTTTCTCAAAAAGCTGAGAGGCCCATTTTAGGAATTCTCAAGGGTTTTCGAGATTTTAGGTTATTTTGAGATTATATAAATATAAATTATATGTAAGTGAAACCTTACATATTTATAAAGTACTATATTTTACTTTTTAAATTCCAAAATAAAGATTAAGTTTCTGTTCTTGAATCACTCATAAAAAGATGTTGAGCAGAGATGTTTTAAGTATTAAGTATGATTTAAGTAATTATTTTAAGTATTAAGTATTATTAAGTATTATTAAATTCTTGACTAAAGCTATAGAGATATTTAATCATATCTACACAAATATATACGGTGGATACACACAGTAAATTTTCTAATATTTTATATAATATATCATTAATTATGCTATGTGTGTCTTCAAAATATCAGAAAGCAATAATTTGAGATTAAGACTGAGGAAAAACTGTATTTTACACTTAAAGTTACTCCATATTGAAAAAGTCTGTGAGCAGTACAAAATCTTCATATCTTAATGTGTTATATAAAAAGGGCTATATGAGGATGCATTAAACATACATCTTAGAAATAAGCTTATATTTCATTAATATAATAAGTGCAAATAAAGTATCTCATGTTTGCACTTTTATTTATATTATTTTAAAATATAATAATTTGCTTCATTATGTTAAAATAATATATACATTTTATTATGTGAATTATGTCTTCTGCTTCCTTCTGTCCTCTCTCAGATGTATCAAAATGCTTTATATCACTAAACAAATCACTATTTCCCATAACTTTTTGATACTTTTTTCAAAGCTATATGGTTTGTATGAAAATAAATATCTAAACTTTTCAGTTTCCATCGTGTCCTGACATTTTTAATCTCTCTCATGTTTGGATGAAAAATCATTGTTCCATAATGTAAGCAGCACTGGAACTGCACGAAAGCTTGTTCAAGTTCCAGTGTGGCTACTTGTTTTCTTTCTTTCTTTCTTTTTTTCAATCTTAATTTATTTTTGAGAGAGAAAGAGAGAGTTCGAGTGGGGGAGGGGCAGAGAGAGAGGAAGACACAGAATCCGAAGCAGACTCCAGGCTCTGAGCCGTGGGCACAGAGCAGGATGCGGGGCTCAAACTCATGGGCCACAGTTTCATGACCTGAGTCGAAGTTGGAGCTTAACAGACTAAGCCACCCAGGCACCTCTACTTGTTTTCTTATGGACCTCTGAGGCATCTGTTCTCCATTTTAAAAAACAAAATCAGATAATAATTTTCATCTGTTAGACAATTTTCAACTACAAATCTGGAAAATAAATAAAACAGAGATGGCCCAATCAGTTACATTTACTGTTGATGTGTTACTTCTCTTTTTTCCAAGAGAAGGTGTTAAGTTCGGTAAAAGGACCAACAGGATATGCCTCCAGGCTGAGACTACCCAGAATCAGACTCAGAACCTGAGAGCCACTTTTGTAATCTTGGTTGAGTTGAGTTTCTGATGACCAGATTGGCAAGAGTATCGATATTAAACATTGTACACAATGGCTTACACCAATGTCAGCCAATCTAAAAATTATTAATATTGTCAATACTCTTAACATTAATCATTGTACCACTAAATATTTTAAGTTGGTTTTTATCATCTCCACTGTCTATTAATAAATTCATTTACTCAACAAGTATTTCTCAACACCTACTGTGAGGTCAGCACTGTGTTAAGCTTTGGGACAAGACTTCTTGCCTCGTGTCTCTGACATGATAATGGGAAAATGACAGATACTATTAAATTAAAAAAAAACACAATAATTATAAAATAAAAAAACATAGCATTGAAGTTGAAGGTAGCTGACAAAGCTAATTAAAGCTGACAAGTAGTAGCTTTCACAAAGAAATCATCAAAGATATCAAAAAATGGGCTCATCTATATCCCCTAACAAGGAAATAAGAAACAGAAAATCTCCTAAGAATAAAAATAGAAAGGAAACAACAACAACAACAGGACTGTAGAAGTATATTTTTCTATTCCAAAGAAGAAGAGAGTACAAACAGGAGAGATTATTCTTTCTTAACCAAAATAAACTTGATTGGGAAAATGTTTCAGAGATAAGTTAAGTCTTTAATTGGCCTAGTTGCTCACTGGTGAGTTTGCACATTGTCATCTGAACAATAAAAAGACCACAAGAAAAGATTTCATTTATATTTAACTTCAAAAAACATCTTTCAGACAATTTATCATTCTTTATGATGGCAGAGAAAAGGCAAGGAAGATGATGGCATAGCAAAGTTAAAAGCTGATTTTAGGGAGTTAGGAAACATTCCTAACAGGGATCATGTTCCGAATCTGCTTTTTCTTTTTTCAAATTTAATTATTTTATCAGTATAATATTCTCCTTATTTTTATTTTTAGTCTCTGCCTTACCATGAGCACATCTACTTACAGTCAATGAAATGAATTGGTGAGTTGTTTTGCTTTTATAGCATTGCCCTTGTGGTCTTTCTTACTGTACAGGCATTAAGCAAATTGCTTCTTCACAGAAACCATTACTTTATTACTTTATTCCTATTTATATTGATCATGAAATAATCAAATTACAGTACCAAATGGACCAAATTTAATTTGTAAAAAAGGCCTCAGACATGTTCAAAATGGAAACTGCAATTAGTAAATCTGCAAATCAATGGCATATTTATGTAAAGTTGGCTCAAATAGGTTGTTCCATGTTACATCATTGATTGTATTTATACCTAATCTGGGCTTGTTCTTGCTAAGCATCAGGACAGTGACATATGTTACTAAAGTCCACTGAAGTATACAGATCTCTTTTTAAAGATTCTCAAAATCGTTTTATAACATGAGCATTTAGAAAAACATCAAAATGATCTGTTAAAAGCCAAGCAACATTAGAAATGAATTTTTTGTGTGATTTAAACAATTGATAAAAATACACATGATATGTTAGGTATTATGGTATTAAATATTATTTATTTTTTATTAGTTTATTAATAAAGGTTTTTCAAAAAGTTTCCATAATAATATTCAAATGCTAAGTCCAACTGTGGTCCTGTTTCACATCTTCTTTTTTAAATCTCACTTCTACCTAAACCTAGCAAAATTCTTTTCTTTTTTCTTGATCCATAATGAATTTTTCATCTCTACAATCAATTCTGATAAATTGAGCTACTTCAATAAATTTTTCTATACAAAAATAGTCATAATACAGAAATATTCTAGATGTCACTAATTCTTATAATAGCTCTCTGTAGAAGACAAGAAAATATTCTAAAACTACAATCAATGAAGAGGTGTTATTGGCTAGTGAAATTAATTTGATCCAGTTTTCTGAGGATCTAATGATGCAGAAAAAGAGTTGACAGCTGGGCAGAATTAATTCAAGCCTTAGCTCTGAGACAAAAGCCTAGGATTTGATTTAGCATATTCAAGTACTGCATTAGAACCAAAGTGATCTTAGCAAAGTTTTTTTTTTCCTTTTTTTTTTTTTTTTTTTTTCTTTTTGGGCTGCATGGGCGTAGTTTTGTTTCTGTTATTGTGCCTGGAAAGTTGACATCCACCTATAATTCTGTTAGAAAATATAGGAAAAACATGAACCTGAAGAAGTTAAAGTATAGGTATTACAAGTTAACTTCCTTGACCATCTAAAGATTTGGGATGACTCTTAGGAAATAGCTTGTTTTGAATAAACCTTTCTGTCTCAGCTAGCTTGCTGGGCTAAGTTGGCCGATTTTACTCGGTGACTACATGAATTGCCCTGCAACATCAAATTATTTAATATCATATTTGCCTAAAATAATATATTGCGTTTTTTTTGCCAAGTTGAACTCTTGATTCTTACCAAATTTGAATTTTAGATGTTCATGCTTTTTGAGGTCCTTTTGAACAATGACATTGGCAGAAGGATCACATTTAAATTTGTTCATTTAAATTTAGCCAACACTAATTGAGTTTCCCTTTCATGACAAGCCTTGTGCTAAATATCTCCTATATAGTTGGAGGAAAAATAATCATGGTCCATATATCCAAGAAATTTACTATAGGCACGAACATTGCATTAGTTATCTATAACTGTTTCAACACTTACTCAAAAAATATGATGACTTAAAATGGCAATATTCATTTATCATATATCAGGGTTTCTGTGCTTCAGAAAGTCAGGAGTGGCTACACTAGGTAGTTTAACATGGGATGTCTCATGAGGTCAGTCAGACATTGGTTAAGGTGACTGACAGGGTCCACTCCTATGGCTGAAAAGTTGGTGATGGCTATTGTCCTGTAGCTTTGGTTTCTCTCTACCTAGACCTCCCTACTGGGCTGCTTGTGTTTCCTCATGGCATGACAGTTGGTTTCTTCCATAGCAAGTAATTCAAGAACACAATGCAAAAGCTGCTTTGGCTCTTTTTTTTTTTCTTAAAAATTTTTAACATTTATTTATTTTTGAGAGAGAGACAGATCGTGAGTGGGGGAGGGGCAGAGAGAGAGAGAGAGAGACATAGAATCCAAAGTAGGTTCCAGGCTCTGAGCTGTCAGCACAGAGTTCTACACGAGGCTGAAACTCATGGACGGGGAGATCATGACCTGAGCCAAAGTCAGACGCCCAACTGATTGAGCCACCCAGGTGCCCCATGCTATGACTTTTATGAACCAGCCTAGGAAGTCAAATGCCATCACTTACTTTATATTTATTTTGTCACACAGGAATTACCATGATTCAATAGGGGAAGGAACTACACAGGAGTTGAGGACTATTGAGGTCATCTGGAAGCTGGCTGCCACAAAAATAAAAAACAAAGAGTTACAAGGCAGTATACTAATGCAACAGTGGTATTATATATAAGGGAGATATGTAGTCCAGAAAATAATAAAGCCATAGTTGTATTTGAAGAAATAATATAAATCCCAGTTTGAATTATGCTGGGAAAACTAATCAATTTCTTTAATAAAATGAAACAAGAGTTTATGTGTGGTCAGTTTTTAGAAGTAAATATTGTTTTTTTTCCTAGTTTATATATTATAAATACCTAAGTAGTATTTTTGGTGAAAGGGTAGATTATTCTTCACTACAAAAAAAAACTATGCAATATTGCCAGGTTTAGACCTAAAACTTGAATAAAATATAATTTCTTTCATTATATTTAAAACGTTTGCCCATCATATTCTTTATTCTGGATGATAGACAAAATTTTAGGTAACAACATTGTGCTGAATAATCTCTAAGAACAAAAAATCAAAACTGTAAGTTGATAAGGAACAAAATGGTGATTGAAGTAGATAATTCTTATGCTTTGATGAGTGCAAATAAAATTCTCATTAACCAGTTGTTTGAAGGATCAGGATTTTTGCATCAATATCAAGTCTAGACTACTTCCACTCGTGTATGTTCATCAACACTGGGCATATTAGTTACTGTGTCTTTGACATGGAGTCTACTCTCCTAAGTCTGATATTTTTCTGATGATCGATGACAATATTAAGGGATTTGGATAAAAAATAACATTTAAAGTAATTAATAAATACACTTATTTTTAAGAATAGAAAATAGAATATATATAATATGAAAATAATAAAATAAATCACAATAAAAGCAATCATATACTGTTGGAGCTGCATACTATTTTTAATTAAGCCCTGTAGCCAAATTGGTAAAATATTTAGCCCAAGGTTATATTCTTAGTTTGCACAATTAGAATGAGACAGGTTTCCCTATTTTCTTATTACTCTTTCAACAGTCACTTCTAATGAAGATGGCAGCTATCATTTAAATACACATCATTAGGTAAAGAACATAAATGTCAATAAAACATTTTCTATTAAGTAGCAGGCTGATGGCACCATAAAAATGAAAATTTTTCAAGTTGTAAAATATAGTCAAAGTCATAATGGAGTACATTAATATAGTTTGGCATTCTCTCAGTATTCCTTGGTGAACTGAAAAGGAGCTTTAATTAAAAGTGATTTTGATTGCTTCACATTTATACTGCAAAAGACATACAGTGTTTTCCAAGAAGCTGTTCTTCACATGAAATTAAGTTAGATGGATGTACAGTATCTCTCAAGTAGCTTCATTTCATTCCATTGAAATTTAAAAAATATATATATTGGTGTTTATTTAAATTTATTTCACTCAAAGGGCTTGTATTTGTGTGCTGTCGACAAGTGGCATAAGCCCACTTTAGGCCATACTAGTTAGTCAATGTTTGTAAAAGGTACATTTTCTATAACTGTTTCAAGAGTTTGCCAAATGAGTTAATACAGGAACAATATGCCTACTGTGTTTTTCCCTCATATAATGCTTCACTCATAACACTAATGAATACATGACCCTCCAAATTTTCTCTGTTTCACTCAAACTGCATTTTCTAAAAGCAGAGAACTTCTAAGAGTTTTGATTGTGTGCTTTCTTCTTGTTTTTTACCTATATATCCATGAATACTTTTAGCTGTTATTTATAAATAAACAACAGAAACAATTTGAAGAAAATAATTGTTGCTACTGACAACTCTAACTTCAAGAAAAATTTGTTTAGAATAGCAAGATAAAACAGATATTTCAGTCCTAAATCAAGTAACTTTACCATGCTTAATCTTAACAAAGCATTAAATCCTCATGAAAATTATTTATTAGCTCTCACCACTAATTTAGGAGACATTTTTTTCAATATGGTGTCAAGAAAATATTTATATTTCAAGGTTGTATGACAAAAAAGAAATCCAAAATTAGACACATAAAAGTGATGTAAACCTGGATCAATTTGAGAACAATTTAAAGGCAATTATGCACTAAGAAATCGGAGTCTTTAGAAATAAAGACTCAAATTGTTCTTTGGTGTTTGGCATTAATACAGAACTAATACAGAATTTTTGAGGAAATATACAAAGAACCTGGAGATACTCGCCACAAAGAAAGGCATAGAAGTTGTACACTAAAGACAGACATCTGTAACTACCAAACTAACTGTAGTTCTCAAATAAGCAGCTGTTAATTAACTAATTTTTAATTTTAGAGAGAGAACAGGAGCAGGGGAGAGAGGCAGAGGGAGAGAGAAAAAAATCTCAAGCAGTCTCCATGCTTAGCACAGAGCCTGATATGGGGATCGATCCCAACCCTGGGATCATGACCTGATCCGAAATCAATAGTCGGACACTCAACTGAATGAGCCACTCAGGCACCCCAAGCAGCTGTTATTTTAAAAAGTAGAAGTAGGAGATTTAAAATTGTGTGCAAGGAATTAATACATTTGAATCCTTAAGAAGAAGGAAAATAATAATAATAAAGATCATTATGACTAGAACCTTGAATTGGTGAAAAGTTGTGTTTACATATTTTATCAGATGATTTCCATTTGTGAACCATCCTTGAATTTTCATTCCATTCAATAGAAAGGAAAACCACCAAATTTCAGCAGCTCAAAAGAATGTCAACTATCTCCTTCACCTAAATCCTTCAGTCCTTGCTTGAAGTAACTATGTTCTCACATGCAAGTGTGATGTAACAAATGCATGTACACACACCGATAAAAAGTACCAATAAATGCCTAGCAATGTCATCCATGAGGGAAACAGCGCTGCTCATGTAGCTAGAGTTGTAAAATATATTAATTAGTTTTTTCATTCTATGAACATTTCTGGTATAGTATCAAGTAAACAAAGAAAGAAGCAAACACAACAATTTCTACATGAAACAGAAAGGGGTGAACCAAGAATTTTTTTTCTAATTTAACCTATTAAAAATGTTTCTTTCTTTCTTTTTTTTTTGACTAGTAAACTCCTTATCCCTCATCTATATATGTGCTTTTATCTGAGAAGAGCAAAGCCTGATCTCTATATGACAGTCGCTAAAATAGTTGATAGGAAAATCCCCAAACTGAAGTCTGTGAGAAATTTGTCATGTTCAAATTCCAATTCTATACTATGACATTCTATCTACTACTTTGGGGATTGTTAGTTAGCCATTCTGACACGTAGGTTTTTTCATCTATGTAATGGGAATAAAATAATAGGACCTAAAGACAGAAGTTCTGAATCATACACTTTTTTGTAGCCTTTCCTTAAGATTTACATTTCTCCTTTTAAAAATATTTTCCAAAGTTACAACAAAAACCCTAATTAGAAAGCTTTCTCTGGGTATAAATTTGGTAATCAACCCCGATGGACTGTGTTCAAAGGAAAAACTATGAATGTTAGCTACATAAGCATGTTATAAGAATAAATACAATATATAAAATTTAATGTAAACAAAGTTTTATTTTTATTCCACAAAAAATAAAATTAAAATGAATAAAATAAATCTCTATTGCACACAAACGTTACCCTCTATACTCACTAAGCAAGATAGATTGATTTTTTTTTTATTTTGGATATATTTTAAAACTGTACAAATCAATAAAATATCTAAAGCAATGATGAGTATATAGTAATTCACCGATATTGCTTATAAACTCAAATTTAAAATTCTTGACAGGACTGTGTGATCTACCATCCCACTCATTCAGAGGGTTCCTACTACACCCTAACTACATTTCTATCAAATGGGAGCCCCCACCTGTGATGGAAAGCTCATTGCTTCATGACAGGGGCTGTGGCATTATTAGGCAATTTTAATTCTCAATACATTTGACTTTAAATTGAGTTCAAAAACATCTTTGAATAACTTGCATTCATGAGTTCTGTTAATTGCCTGTGGAGACACAGACAACAGATCTACTTACTTCTACACAATAGCCCTTTAAATATTTGAAGACAATATCCATGTTGCCCTCTGGTTATTCCTTAATCAAAAAAAAATTAAATAGATTTGTGTAATTTCGTTTTCTAGTAAGTAGCCAGTTTGAAATTTTCTCTTTTTTTAAGAACACATATATTTAACTAAAGTGACTTGTTAAAAAAAAAAAGAATGAAGAAAAATAATAAATGTTGAAGTTCGAAAAATGCTGGTATACTCATTAAAATGTGATTAAATGTTTAAACTTCCAGTACATTAACACTGACATTTTATCTTTTAAACAGTGTCAGGTAATGAAGGTCAACGCAAGCAAGCGTTCTGTTTTTGGCCCTTAGTTAGAGGCACACTGTACTCGGACTTCACAGCAGGGAACTGTCAGGCCCTGTTCTCCTCTGTGCTGCTTCTCTCTAAGCACTAGCTTGCAGCTGGCTCCAGCATATGGTAGTGTATGGAGATATTTTCTGGGGTCCATTGCCTCAATCACTATTTAATGATTAATTACTGCAGTCTGATGTCAGGGTGAGACATTCAATGCTTCAGGTAAAAATCTTAACTATAGAAAATGACAGCAGGCAGGGTTTTGAAAGCCGAGTTAACTTTGTATTTCTTCTGATGAATTACTCGATTTTTCTATCCACTTACAAAGAGTAAGGTGAAAAAAGACAAAATCGTCAAGTAGCAAACGCCAACAATGACAGGGGTGGTATTCAGCAGAATAGTCTATGATTGTCACTCACAATGAGAATAGTGCAGACAGATACACAATAACTAACTCTCTACTGGAAACCAAGCAAACAACTTTCAATTGACATTCCAGGACATAATGGATCTGAGCTGTGAAAAGAGTCTTCTAACAATGTTACCTAGTAAGCAAATAAGGGTGAGATATATTTTCTACCAATATATGGATTTGAACTCCTTATCCACCAAAGAAAGAGGTGACAATATTCTTTAGGTGTACTTAACTATAAAAGAAATGATCTGGTAAAAAGTCCAACTCAATATTAAATTATAGTAGTATAATTCTCTATTTTCTGTTCTCAGTGATTACATACAACTTTGAATCATTTATAGTGAAATAAGTTTTAGTGAAAATAATGAAGCAGCAATTAGATAGCAAATCCTAATCTGAACCATGCAGGTGGGAAGTAAATTTTAGAATCTGAGAAATTTACATCGCAATTTAAAATAATTCAGGAATTATTAAAAATTTTCAGTGAATTAAATTAACATATTTTTATTCATAAATTTCAATTATTTTTAGTTTTCTACAAAGCAAATTATCTGACAGTGTTTTCCTCATTTGGTGTCTATTTTTCTTAATTATAGTTACTTTGAAACAAGCTCACAATATTTGCAGGGAACCAGAAATATATTTTTTAAATTCTGCTAAATAGCTATTATTCAATGACATTGATCAATATTCTTTGCACACCCCTTGGCAGTGGACTAATAGATGATTGGAAATATTTTAAAAGTGTAAAAACAATTTACAGAGATCACTCAAGATTACAATGCCCATTTGTTGAATGAGTTTCAGAAGACCACCAATCTATAAATAAATTATCATTTAAATGGACGTTTATAAATTTATTACTTAGGACTCAGAAGACACTTTTTTTCACTGAATAATTTTATAAACGTTGGCTAGGTTTCTAGGCAAGGCAGCCAAAACACTTCAACTTAAAATTGAACATCTTCTCAATAGAAACTATAGCAATAAATGATACTATGAGACGATATATGGTATTACAACTATAAGCTTAGTTGCATTTATGTTTGCTTTTTAAAAAATGTGTAGGTTCCAATTTTGGATGCAGGGATCACATGTATTCCATTCCATATTCTCAGCAACGAATAAGGATTTGCCTTTCATGTTCAACTCTCTCTGAATTACACCACAGTTGCCTATGACAAGCAACTAGTCCTAATGCTCTTAGTTTTAAATGTATAGGGGTCATGTGTAAGTCATATGGTTGCCTCTGAGGGAATTCTCTATTTGAACAAAATAAGACAGCAATCTGAATTCACTGTCTCTCTATATACATATATGTGTGTATATGTATATTTAAAAATATGTATATATTTTTATATAAATATAAAAATTTTATATAAATATCTTTATATAAAAATGTATATATACACACATCTATGTATATTTTTTTAAAATAAGGAAGAATTATAATTCCAAAGTTTTATTTTTTCCCTTTTATAAGTGGATCTAGAATATCAAAATGAAATGTATATAGAGACCCCAGAATACAATAGAAATATAACTCATTTAGATAATATTATTCTCCCCAACATTTAAATATTTTTTAAACCCATTAAAAATTGGCAAAGACAATTTACTTTGTTTCTGGTGTTTAGGTTTAAATCATTTAAGTATTTTTTTTTCATTGTTGATCATGATTTCTTATTTTGAAAACTGATTAGTGAGTTCCAAGAGAGGTGGCAGAAAAAGAACTTCCAAACTCCAAATATTCAGTTGGCAAAATATAAATGATAAGAATTAGATGATTTGTCCTATTATTATTCCTAGGCTGATTCAAAATTCCCCACAGTGTTGCATAGTTTAGCTCTGAAATGTTATTACTTGGAGTAGCCACAAAACAGATTTTGGGCTTATGTTAGGAGCATGAGAGAAAAAGGATGAGGAAATTGATGAAGGAAATTAACTGAGGCATCCCTATTTTACAATACCCTCAAGAGAGTCATGGCATGAAGTTGAAGATTACTGATATATGTAAATCTTGATTCCTGTTGAAATGGCCATCCAATCACAAGGTAGGCCAATGCAGTATCTAACCACAAATATAAAAAAGGTACCAAGCTCATTCAGCCTACTCTAAACCCCGAAATAGGAGCATTCTAATTTCATTGTGTTGATCTGGCATATTTATATCCCCAATTTAATGAAGCCTGAAGAGTCACACTAGTAGTGTTATGATGAGTTAACACCACAGCTTTGATTGCTCACCATCCAAATAGCAAAATTTCCTAATATCGCTTTATGGGACTTAAAAGACATTAAACTAAATATGATTGCTGTTCCATAAAATGGTAGAATAGTTTTCCATATACTGTATGTATGCAAATACAATATCCCATCTCAACCTCCAGTGCCCATAGTAAGTTACCCTTACAGCTTAGATTGAATAACTATTATTGGTTTACATGCTTCTAAATCTTGCATTTTGTGTAACTAAGACAGAGCTAAGCTTTCACAAAATAGAACAATGCCTTATACACAAGACCATCTGGTTTAAAAGCTTTGCCTCATTATGTAAAGTATCCTTACCCATTTGAAATAAATTCATAATACACACTGAAGACAATGCATATGACCTGAAAATTACAAGGGAATCTTCTTAATGTCAAATGTTTCATATACCTCTCATTCTTTCAGAGAAATGTTGGGCTGGAAGTAGAGGATTCAGAAGAAAAGGGAATTATATTCTAAAAGTACAAACTTCAGTATGTGTATACTGCAGGGACACTCAATTTCTAGCTTTTGAGAGCAGCAGTAAATGCATAAATCATTATTTTATCAGCCGCACAGGATTCCCCAGATTACAAACCTCTTATAGTTATGAATGTTAGTATATACACCTCAGAATTGCAGGCACTTCTTGTGAGGTTCATTTGTTTCCTTCCAATTGGTTGGTGTAAACAGAATTTTGTAAGGTGAGTTCATGAAATGATCGCAAAGTAAGGTCTGACTTTGTTGCTGTAGGATATGCAATCTTTCAGTTGTAGGAAAGGTTTTCTCCTTCCCCCACTTCTTATGATATGCTCAGTAAACTTTCCTTTATGGCTTTCTCCACTTTTTTTTCACTGATACAATGACAACCATGACAATCATATTTTATAGAGGTATGCTCTTTAATGCACTGATGTGTAAAATAGGTTTACTGTACTCAAAGCCGCACTTTACTGGAGAAACTATGTCACAATTACTTGACAGGAATGATAGACAAAATCCCAAATAGCCTTACTTTGGGTAAGCATCACAAGTTGGGATGCATATCTGGACTATCCAACTTTGCCAAACTCCTTTTTCCTTTGTCTCTCAAGTAAATTCTCTGACAAAATTTCCATGATCATTGATAGAACCTGGAACTCTATTTTTCTTTTCAGCCATTTGCGCTATTTCTTGACTTAAAATTTTTTCAGTTTGTTTGTTTATGTGTGTATTTATTTATTTATTTACTTAGAGAGAGAGAGGATGATCAGGGGAGAGGTATAGAGAGAGAGAGGGAGAGAGAGAGAGAGAGAGAGAGAGAGAGAATCACAAGCATGCTTTGAGCTGTCAGCACAGAGCCTGATGTGAGGCTTGAACCCACGAACTGTGAAATCATGACCTGAGCTGAAATCAAGAGCCGGACAGTTAACTGAATGAACTACCCACATGCCCCTCTATTTCTTGACTCTTATTTTGAAGGAGGAATAATATTTATTTTGTATTTAAGTGAAATTGAGCCACAACTCTCTTTCCTAAGTCTTAAAATGAGCATCTTCTCATTTTATATAAATTTCTCACATAAATTTAATTACTTCTCATATAAATTTGATTACTTTGATTATATCACAAATGGAAGAATTTTAAATATCCTAAATTATCTCCATTTTATATAGAAAGCAAGTGTTCATAAACCCTTGAATCAAAATTAAAGTAAGTATTCATCCAACCATTCAAGAAATATAGAGAAAGAGCCAATGGAAATAGGATATCAAATCAATAGGCATGGAAACAGAACATATAAGTTCTAAACTGAGCAATAAAGAAATACACATTTACCAATTTTCACATGAAATGTCACAACACTTGAAACCCTCAGACATATTAAGGATGGAAAAAGGGAACAGAATATGGAGGAAAAAAAAGAAGTGTGTGTGTGTAAGAGGAGGGGGATAGATATCCTTTAAGGAAAGTGGTCTGTGAGAAACTTTCACCCAGGCTAATGGGATGGGATGCTTCCAGGAAGTATCTTACCTTATACTGGGAAAACATAGTATATGAGAGTCTGCCGTTTGCCTGAGAAATCTAGAAAAAAGACATGAACTCTGATAGTGGTGGAGTCCAGAGACTACGTCTAGAGTAGTATAGAACTGCACTCTGAATTTGCTGGAATGAGGATGTGAGTGTTCCTAGGTACTAGATGTGGGTCACATCGGTGGGGAGTATTGACTTAGAATCATCTTGGATTCTTCTAAAAGGACCACCCAGACAGTAGAAAGACCTAGAAGACACTACAAGGGAAATGCTAAGGGATGGGAAAGGAGTCATTAGCTCTCCTGCAGAAGGGATATTCAAGGGAGAGGATCTAGAGAATCTCGGAGAATCTAGAGGAGAATACTTGCAAAAGAAGAGTCAGATTTAAATTTCTTCCAGGTCCACAGAAACAGATACAGTTTCCAGGGCACAATCCAAGTGAAACAACTTTTCCTTTGCCCTTATCATTTCTCCATTTTTGTTTTCTCTGACCCCGTAAGTATTCCAAACCAGCTAGCAAAGCAGTATGTGGTTGTTATACAAGGAAGCTCAAGGTGGAAACTGGAAAAGAAACCAAGTGTCCCTTTACTAATGGGGCTCTCATCTGAAACAGTGAGACCCTAGATAGGTAGAGAGGGAAAGTATTTAATGCTGAATCAAACAAAGACTAAGAGAACAAAGAATCAACCATAACATATGTCCGATTACATCATTCCATGAAGGTGCTTCAGGGATGAGAGTTAGATATTTGTTACTTCAATTTTCCAGTGAGTAACTTTTTATATTTTTTGACCACACAAATGTGTATGCTGCTTTTGATCTGTAGTTATTAATATGCAGCATATTTTAGCCAGACTAGGGGGAAAAAGGCCCTAATTAACACATTTGTTTCCCTAGAAATATATTTATTTCTGCCTTCATTGTGAAGAACATTTTTGCTTGATACAAAATTATGCAGTGGCATTTCTTTCCCAGAATTTTTCAGATACAATTATGGTGTTCTTTGGTTTTAATTGTTTCTTTTGAGAACCCAGCTATCATTATTGTTGATAATATAGGGCCAATAGACTCCCTTTTCCTTGGCTGCTTTCAAAATCATCTCTATGTCACTTTTTAAATATTAGTGGTGTGCTTTGTGCTTTGATGTGGTGTTCTTCAGCTTCTTAGAGTTTCTTGAATCTGTGTTTGATACATTGCATCATTTGGCATAATTGGGGGACTTATCTCTTTAGATATTGTTCTGTTTTCTCTCTACTTTCCTTGTGGAACATCGGGTACATGTGATTTTAGATCTCTTCACAAAGTATGTCTTTGTGCTCTTTTTTGTATTATACATTCTTTTGTCCCTTAGTGCTTCAATCTGGATATTTGGTTCTAATTACTATTTCTCTCTTCCATTGTCTCTAATGACTATTAAATGTATTTACTGAGTTCTGAATTTCAGTTATTGTATTTTTCATAGAATTTTCATGCATTATTGTTTTGTATTATCTGCAAAACTTCTGCATTGTCTTGAACACAATAATTACATTTCTATTTAAATGTCTTTAATACTTTTATTCTTTGATCTGTTTGTTTTATTCCAAGGTTTGTGTACACCTGGGTTTTTTTTTTAATTGAATGGTGGCCATTGAGAATGAAAATGTTTAAGAACCATATAAAGCTCTGGATTATACTATCTTCCTTATCAGATCAACTTTTGATTTTGGCAAGAGGTCAAATTGGGAGCACATCACCTTTTATCTGATCAGATATTGAGCTGATTTAAAGACTGGCTTTAGTCCTTGTGAGGACAAACCTAAACGCTGTTTATCTTACAAACTAGAGCTTCAGAATCCCATTCTCAAGTCCATAGAATTTATCAGGACCCCACTCCTTGGTGAATCTCAGACTCCAATTTTTGCATCTCTATCCTCATGAAACTGTCAAAAAGTTCTCAATCTCTTGACTACAATTTTGGAATCAGCAAAACCACTGGTGCCAATGTCTGGCTCTCCTTATTGGGCTTCCCTAATTTCTATGATTTTATCTTTGCCTGCAAGTTATTGTCACCCAGATAGCTCTCAATGCTGTCGTTAAATATATATATATATATATATATATTTATGTATTTATGTATTTATATATATATATATTTATATATTTATGTATTTATATATATGTAATTTTTAAACATATGCATACACATAAACATATATATGCATATACACTTATTTTGACTATATATAAGTGCAAATATATATATAATATAGCACATATATTTATATAATAGCGGGCACATATAATTATAGCATAAATATATGTAATATATAACCATATGTATATACATGCATTTAATTTGGTAAATTTTATTATTCTCAGTGGAAATGCTATGGGAAGGCATATGGAACAGGCCGCTCACCATTGCTACAAGTACAACCTTTGACCTATTAGAAAAAGAAAGAATATAAATGATTTTTTGAATTTCTGGTTAATTCTGGTAAGACTGTTTGGATCATTTGAGTCCTAGGCATGGGTGAGGTAACTGTGGTTAATTAAGTACATTTATTAGAAATTCTGTTAAAAATTTTCAAGTAATTTTAACAGACATAAAAATCTCTGTTTGGAAACTCCTGTTATATGTAGCCACCTAGTTCTGATGAGAAAAATTCCTCTTTTAGGTAATGACAGCTGTAAGATAAGTGTTACAGACTGTCACTCATGTTGATGTTAAGGAATGTTTCTGTGGCAAGCCTACACAATTACACATATGGTCACAGCCTCTTGTATTTAACAGCCGAGCTTGTAGGGTTTTACGTCTAGTTTGCATGATGTTGTGGACATAAATTAGTGTAATTTGTTCTTTGGCATACCAAGTTTCTTTACAAATTCATCCCCTATTAAATCTGGAACAATCTTCCTATCAGAGTAATGTCCTGTTTATAAATAAAGGATAAAATATTTTAATGAAAACTGGGAGTTCTGTTAGTGATACATTACTTACAATCATAATTGCATTATATGGATAATTATTATTTCTTTATCTGGGATAATTTCAAGTGACCATTCTTCTTCTCATCAATTGACTCATGTTAACATAAAGCTTTAAGTTGTATAATGATCGGATAAATAGTTTAGAATTTAAAAATAATGGGAAGAGTTGTATATATATATATATATATATATATGTACATATATATATATATATGTGTGTGTGCTTTAAAATTAAAAATCCAAAATGGTTAAAATTCCAAGATGAAAGTAGGAATTAGATGAATGTAGGAGCTTTAAATGTCAGTGAGGTAAAAGTGAAACCAGGAGAGGCTTTAGTCTTCATTGATCATACTCTCTACCGTTCAATGTAAAATGATAAAGAAAAATAAGCATAGTGTTGGTTTATTTGCACATTTATAAGTGCATGTTCATATACTCTTCACCATTTACTACAATAGTTATTATTAGTTTTCTATGCTCATACCATGTTTTGGTTATTATTACAACCTCTTGAAGTCCTCTGAGGAACATATTATTGCCTCCCATGTTTTCTAGATGGGGAAATTAGCACACAGAGATGTTAGGTGCCTCTAGGACAGTATAGGACAATCAATGCACTAAACCAAATTGAAATAGGCTGAAGAGTGTGACCTATGTTCTAAAGTCTAGACTTGAGCCAGTGACTTAGTAAGAATATATAATATCTTAACACTTTTCTTATATGAAGCAACATTAATAAATATCGAGTTAATAAAAATCCAGTAATGGTAATAAAAATGCATACAGGCTTTCTATGCTAAATTGTCAAATGAGTAATACACAAGAAGCACGTATAAATGAAGAGACGAGACTAATTATAAGAAAAAGTTTACTGCCTACATTGGCCTATATGTTATCACTTTAATTGTTTTAAAACACCATTTTAAATTATGTGCATTTAATATTTATCTTTAATGCAAATACAATTTGCACTACGACACTGTGGTTTTTATAAACTAATTGACTTCAAAGAAAAAAACAGGACATGGAGACAGGCATTCAGAAATGTTCCTCCTCCACTTGCACAGACATCTTCCAAGTCCAAGTACATATCAAAAGTATTTAATTAAAAAGTATAATTTTCATTGGTAAATTATATAGAAACTGATATATTAAAGAAATTCCTTCACATGTTTCCTAAGTAAAGCAGGCAAATGTTTGGATTAACTGTGCATTAAAACTTAAATATTTTAAGATGCATAATTTTCAGGGCAATTTATAGTTAATTAGTTAAATGGCATTGAAACAATACTACTAAACTATTAAAACCCTGACTTTACATCCTCTAGAATTTTTTAAGGGAAAACTGACTAACACGGAGATAAGTAGAGAATTAGGAATGTATGAAGACCTTAACCATGTTGCAGCTTTTTGAGAAAAAAGGAAATGCTACAAAGCATTTAGAAGCAGCAACAACGGATCTCAAAAATTTCAGTTTTGTATGAAAAAAAACTAAGCAGTATGAGATCTACAACAAATAAAATTTTTGTAAATTAAACAAGTACAAATACAATACATAAAGCTATTTATTTCACATGATTATGTGAAAGATATGGAAGGATATATTTAAAACACATTAGAATATTATTACTTGGGGAGTGGTAGTACTTCTGTGAAAACTGAAGATAATGGGAAAATAGTTAAAAATGCAAAAGGCTGGACAAACTGATGAAGTTATCATGCCATGAACTGAAGAATGTGATTAACGCAACAATCTGCACCTGAGGCCTAAAGGGGGCCAACAAAGACTTGGTTTTATATGTTTGGACATAGAAAAATATTCCAGTTATATTGGTAATTAAAGAGCAATATGCTTTCATTTGGTGTGTGTATCTATGTGTGTGTATGCATGTGAGCTAGCTTTTATCTTCTACTCTTCTTTAACCTACACTAGTTTCTTTTAAGGCTCAGATCAATTTTTCTATCCAGTATTTCTCCCAATAGCATTTAACCTTACTATTATTTATTAATCTTTAGGGCCATCATCACCATTTATTTTTTTCTTACACTAAGACATTGCTTCCCAAACCTAGGTTATTCGTTGTATTGTCTCCAAAAATACTGCCATATCCATTACCACCTCCCTTTTGGCACGTACCTGTTTTACTCATTTTGTCTTCACATCTATTCATAATTATGCCAGTACATTTATTTAAAAAAAAGGTCACTATCATGTATATGGAAACCCAGTATTAATTGTCATAAAACCATACCCATATGGATGAATATAATTAAAATAATATAATACTGCTACATTCCAGAATTTTTAAATAGAAACTAAAAATTTCTAAATCATCATGCTGTAAATAAGTTTCTCAGTGTCTGTCTGGGATTGGTAAGTAATGAAGTAAGAATGAGTCCCCTCATTGTTGGCATAGTCGAAGAGAAATATGACATTATTAATAAATAGCAGCTTTTTAGTTTTAATTTTAAGTAATCCCAGAAATCATAATACAAATATAAATTCAACAAGAATGGTCAAAAAATGTTCTGCCTTCTCTGATATGGCTGGAAACTTAGAATTAATGCCTAACCAAATCATGGAAATATATGGCTTTAGTTTTGAGAAGTCATCCATATTATCAAACTTCTTTCTTTTTGAATTCTCTACCAGTAAATCGCTTGTGTACACATAAAGTTTCCAGATTCTAAATAACTGTTCTCTATTATATTAGATGCAGAAAAAACATTCGACATTCATGATAAAAAAAAAAAAAAACTATTAATAAATTAGGAAAACAGAGGGAGGGGCACCTGGGTGGCTCCGTTGGTTAAGAGTCTGACTTCAGTTCAGGTCATGATCTCATGGTTCATGAGTTTGAGCCTCCTGTCAGGCTCTGTGTGAATAGCTCAAAGTCTGGAACCTGCTTCAGATTCTGTGTCTCCCTCTCTCCCCCCTCCCCTGCTCATGTCCTGTATCTCTCTCAAAAATAAGTAAACATTAAAAAAATGTAAAAAAAAAGAAGAAAATTTTTTCAAGTTGATAAAGGTAGTCTGTCAAAACCTAGAGCTGGCATAATACTCTATGGTGATCTTTCCCTTTAAGATCAGGGAAAAGGCAAAGATCTCCACTTCCATCACTTCTGTTTACATTATACTGGATGCTTACTTAAGTCACTAAGTCTAAAAAGAAAAAATAAATAAAAGACATCCAGAATGGAATGAGAGAATAAAATCTGCCTCTATTCACGATGTGATTCTGTACAGAGAAAATGCTGTACACAACTAGTGTAACTAATAAACTAGTTTATCAAAGTAGTGAGAATGAAGATCAATATACAAAAATCAATCGCACTTCTATATACTAGCAATGGGCTCTACAAAAGTAAAGTTAAAGAGTAACACAATTTCATAATGACAAAAAAAGAAATATTTAGGAATATTGTATTAAACTTAACAAAGCATTGAACTTAACAAAGTAAGTTCAATATTTATACACTGAAGGCTATAGTGCATTAATGAGTGGTATTAAATCCATTTAAACAAAAGGAGAGACAAAACATTTTATGGATTAGAAGACTTGGTATTTATAAGGTGACAATTTCCCTCAAATTGATTTATAGATTCCCAATTCAATCCCTATCAAAATCCCAGCAGGTCCTTTAATAGAAATTCGTAAAATAATCTTAAAATTTATTTTGAAATGCATAGTACCTAAAATAATAGTCAAATCAATTGCCAATAAGACAAAATTTGGAGGACTATACATCCTGGTTTCAAAATATTGTGTAGAGCTACAGTAATCAAGACAATGTGGTGCTAAGATAATGATAGACGTATGGCAAATGAAACAGAATTAGGGCCTACATAAACACTTACATTTATGATTGGTTGGTAGTTTACAAAGATACCAAGGTGACTCCATGGGGAAAGACAGTCTTTTCAACAAATAGTGCTGGTACAATTGGATATATACATGCAAAAATGTGAATTTAGATGGTTACTTTACAGTACTTATAAAGATTAACTCCTAAGGGATCATAGACCTAAATGTAAAAACTAAAATTATTCAACTTTTGGCATAAATCTTAGGACATTCTTCATTATCTTGGGTCAGACAAAGTTATCAAGTGAAACAGCAAAAGTAAGATGCATACAAGAGAAAAAAAATGTTTTTTACCTAATCAAAATTTAAAAACTGAATACTTCAACAGACAATGTATAAAAGCAATACACAAGCTACAATCTTGAAGAATGTAATCACAAATCATTATTTGTGATAAAGGACTTCTATGTAGAAGATATAAGGATCAAAATAAGAAGGCAAACAAATATTTTTTTTTTGATAAGCAAATCATTTGAATGAACATTTAACCAAAGAAGATACACAAAAGGTTAATAAGTGCAAGAAAAATGCTCAAGTAGTCATTACGGAAATGAAAATTAACATCAGTATGAGAAATATCTTTTTTATCCACTAGATTGGCTATAATGAAAAATATAGTAATAAGGGTTGGCAAAGATATTGAGAAATCAAAACCCTCATATATTGTTGATGGGAATATAAAATGGTATAGCCACTTTGGAAAATAGTGTGATAGTACCTTAGAAGATTAAATATAGTAACCATATGACTCAGCAATTTCACTTCCAAGTCTATACACAAGAGAAATGAAAACATACACCCATGCTAAGACTTGCACATGAATCTTCACAGCATCATTACCTGCCATCGCCTAGTAGAAACAATTTAAAGGCCCAGCAAAAGGTGAAAAAAATATTTATACGATTGTCTGTTGTACTAGGATAATGACAGACATACAGACCAACGAATCTGAACCGAGAGTCCAAAAAATAAACCCTACTTTTTTTTATGCTTATTTATTTTTGAAAGAGACAGAGTGTGAGACAGGGAGGGACAGAGAGAGTGGGAGACACAGAATCTGAAACAGGCTTCAGGCTCCGTGCTGACAGCTCAGAGCCTGATGCGGGGGTTGAACTCATGAACCGTGAAATCATGACATGAGCCAAAGTTGGACACTCAACCGACTGAGCCACCCAGGTGCCCCAAACCCTACATTTTTGAATGGTTGTTATTCTACAAAGGTGCCAAGGTGATTCCATGAGAAAATACAGCCTTTCAACATATAGTGCTGGTATCATTATATATTATTCCTCTTGATCTCTGATAATTTTGTCTTGAAGTATCTTTATCTGATATTAATAGAGCCATTACTGCTTTCTTTTGATTCATGTTTGTATTATATATATTTTTAATATATGTAATTTCATTGTTTTACTATCAGATCGCTCATATTATTATATTTTAATAGAATTACTTACAAATAGCACATTAGTTGTGTCATGTTTTTGATCCATTCTCTCAGTTTCTATTAATTGATGTATTTAGATCACTTAAATTTAATGTAATTATTGACATATTAGGACCTAAGTGTCCTAATTTTTTATTGTGATAAAATAAACATAATATAAAATGTATCACTTAAGCCATTTTAAAGTGTATGATTCATTGTGATTTAGTAGATTCACAATGTTGTGCAATCATCACATCTACATGGTCCCAGAACATGTTTATAACCTCAAAAACCTGTACTCCTCAAAATGGGAGTTTATAACTCCCATTAGGGAGTCTGTTTTCATCTTCCCCTCCTGATAGCTGCTGCCAACCATTAATGTGCTTTCTGACTTTCAGATTTTTTTTTATTCTGAATACCTAATATAAATGGAATCAAACTGTATGTGAATATTTTGTCTGGCTTTTTTTTTTTTTTTTGGTTACTATGATGTGCTTAAGGTTTATTAATGCCATAGCATGTATGAGCATTGATTCCTCTTTATGACTGAATAGTATTCCATTGTATGAATATGCCACATTCTGTTTATCCATTTATTAACTGATGGACATATGGGTTGTTTCCCCTTTGTTATTGTGAATAGTGCCACTATAAACACTTGGCTACAAGTTTTTTGTCTGAACACCCATTTTCAATTCTCAGCTCTTCACTAGGAATTTTCTGACACTACCCAAACAGGGCAGAGGAGGAATGACCCATTACTCTGAGTGGGGTGGAGGTTTCTCACAAGATCTCCACTGAAACTGTGGGTAGAAAAGGGGGTTTGTAGCCATTCAGTGGAGATAAATGTCTTGGCTCCTAAGTAGACCTTCTCTGGCATCACCCAGCATGGGAAGTAGGATGCTATGTTAATAGCATCCCAATATCTAAGGGTCCCACTTGGCCTGTATGTTGTCATGAGTAAGGATGGGCTACAATTATTTTTCTGTGGCAAAAACAGGGTAATTAGTGTTTAAAAGTTTTCTGTCTTCCTAGACTCCCCCCTTTCTAGTCCTTTGGCTAGAGAAAGCTGAATTTTACTGGATTTTTTTTCCCACACCACTAACAGTTCCAGGTTGGCAACTTCATCAAAACCAAGCATAGAATACATGGCATGAAGAGAAAACTCAGGGAACTCACCATCATGTTGTTCCTTTTGTCCGAAAGTCCCCAGCCAGTCTTCTTTCTTCACAACATCTTCAGGATCTTATTTTTATTTTTTTCAGCATATCTCAGAGATATTATAGGTTGCATTTCAGACCAACACAATAAAGTAAATATCACAGTAAAGTGAATCAAATTAATTTTTGGTTTCCTAGAGCATAATAAAAGTTATGTTTACACTATACTATAGTCTACCAAGTGTGCAATAGCATTATATCTAGAAATACAATGTACATACTTTAATTAAAAATACTTTATTGTTAAAAATGCTAACCATCATCTAAGTTTTCAGTGAGTCATACTCATTGATCACAGATCACCCTAACAAATATAATAATAAAGAAAAAAGTTTGAATATTATGAAAATTACCAAAATGCGACACACAGACATGGAATGAGCAAATAATGTTGGAAAAATGGCATCAGTAGACTTGCTCAACCCAGGGTTGAGACAAACCTTCAATCTATAAAATAATGTAATATCTATGAGGTGCAATAAAGCAAAGTGTGATAAGGGTTGCCTGGGTGGTTCAGTCAATTAAGCATCTGACTCTCGACTTCGGCTCAGGTCATGATTTCATGGTTCATGAGTTTGAGCCTCATGTCAAGGTCTGGGCTACTTGGGGTTCTCTCTCTCTCCTTCTCTCTCTCTCTTTCTGCCTCTTCTTTGCTGGCATGCACACTCTCTCTCAAAATAAATAAATAAACTTAAAAAATGTTTAAAATTAAAAAAAATAAAACTAAGAAAAAAAGCAACGTGCAATAAAATGAGGTATGCCTGTGTATTGTCCTAGGATTTTAGTTACATAGTAAGAGGCATAAAGAAAAGTACATGTATTCCACCTTAGTGGAAGTAGTAATCCCTGATTTCTTTTTTTTTAAGTTTATTTATTTATTTTGAAAGAGAGAGAGAGAGAGAAAGAGAAGGTGAATGTAAGAGCCAGTAAGCAGGAAAGGGGCAGAGAGAGAGGAAGAGAGAATCCCACCGTGCAGTCTCCATACTGCCAGTGTAGAGCCAGATGCAGGGCTCTGTCTCATGAACCATGAGATCACGACCTGAGGTGAAATCAAGAGTTCAATGCTTAATTGACTCAGCCAGCCAGTCACCTCCCCATCCTTGATTTCTTTTTATTAGAGGGATAGCAATTAGTTACTGGAAGTCTGAGCGACTATAAGCTCTCAGAAATTGTCTTTCAACTTGAAACCCTATCTCTTCCAGATACATGGGCAAGGTAACTTGTTTGACAGATCACCTGTGAACACATTCAAATAGGCTGATACATAGCAAATCATGTAAAAACATATCAGTAACACTTATAGTGTTACATCAGTTTGTGGCCCCTATCCACCATCACTTATACTTCACAAAAGAGATATACTGCACATTTTCAAGACACAAATTTAGGAATTATGAAATTATCCAGGTTCCATCCTCAATTAAATGTGAGCATTTGACCTCAGGCATTGTTCACATGGCAATATCACACACATAGGAACTATAACATGGTGCCTGAGCCACCGTGGCAGCATGTCTCTCATTGAGTGTTGAACTAGAGCTCTCTGTATCCCTAATTCTAAAGGCAGAATTTTTTTCCTGAATAAGTCCAAGCCTCCTGGAGGGTGTCAAGTCACCAACATAAGGGGAAAAGAAAAAAAGAGATTCTGAGCAAACTTTATAAATCTTTGCCCAAATCTCCCACCTACCACTAGCATTGTCAAAATATCCCTGCTAAGTCCACAGCAGCTTTTGTGACTTAGAATTGGGTTTGAAGGTGAAATCTCTTTGGTTCTTCTACAGTTGCCAAAATCAGACCATTCAATGTGGTCACTCTTCCTCACAGCAAAGGAATTTCTATTGCTAAAAGAGTGAAAATTCTTCCTCATGAATTGGTTGATTTGGACAATCTTCTTATGATTTTTTTAAAGAATTTTTTTCTTATTTATTAATCAAGATAGTAACTGTGCTTGTCTTAGGATACGAAATGAGTGAAAATAGATTGCCAATATAAATCTATGATTATCTATAATTCTTAAATAAGCATCATCGTATGCTTGCATCATTAATAATTTTATCAGGTATAAAAGTGTGTATTAAATGCATTGCAAATGAATATTAATTATATTCAGCAATTAACTGTTAATTTGAATAACACATGAATATGCTTTCATGCTTTTCAATTCTGACTGATTTGATTTTAAGTACCCATCAAACCATGATATGATTTGAGAATTTTAAAAATTAATCATCCATATTGATAGTTTCAAAAATTTGAGTAAATGTTTTTGTTCTATAATCTTACTTTTTAACTAAACAAAAGTTGCTGCATCAAGTTTTAGTATCATTTTAAAATATGTCCTTGTAGAAGTTACCATAAATGTCGACATTTTCAGCAGCATAAATTTATAGTGACACTGAATTTTTATGACACTATAAAAGTCCCTACTCATGATGACATCTACAGCTGCATTTTCACAGAAATATAAGAATTTGTATTTTAGACATGTGGTTTATCCTATGTGGTTTTTCAAAGAAAGGAAACTGGTGTAAAAATATTTCTGATATCCCCAAACAAGTCAAATATATGTCATGGGGATTTAAATATCTAGTTTCATTCTTTTAATATTTGGCAGCCAAAGAATCTGTATCAGTTACTTTTAAATCAAACTAGTTAGAGAAAAGGAAGGAAGAGTGTAGCTGGAAATTGGATGAGTTCATTAGTGGAAGAAAGAACAGATTTCTACAAAGATAAATGGGTGACTGAAACAAAACTGCTACCATTTAAGTCCCCGGAGACTTCCAGAACTGTTGTCTTGATCTGCCTAATAGTTACAACACTTAGAGAAAATGATAGATATTATATGTAAATCACTTTTTTAGTTTCTTTGAAGTTGAAAAGAGACAATATTTGTTTCAGGGTAAATATAACCAAAATATGTGTAATTTCCTATTTAGGACACAATTACATTTAATAATCTTTAAATTTTCTTGCAGTTAAATCTAATCAAATGCTGGCTGCTGCTTCCTCAAGAATTGGCTAGAAATGTCTCAAAAAGAAATTTATAAGAGTTATACATTTTATGAACCACTATTTGCTGATCTCAAGTTATCTAGGGGAACAGAAAAATTGTGAGTTCCAGGAATAAAACAACTCTTGGCAGGTTATTCATTCTAAAGGAAAAGTAACTTTATACATGAAGTATTAAAGGGTAAGAAATCTTATTTAATACAGAAGCTGTCCTATCTCACTATTTATCATGAAATTTTCCTAATCTCCATAAGCCTAAGGAAAATGTTTACCCTCCTATTACTACTAAATGGTAATTGCTAATACTGATATGTAAGTCATATATACACATGCAGTATATAATACTATATCCTATACAATGCTACATGAGTAGTATGCAACAATACCATATGCTATATATATAACACCGTAATATATATATATATATATATGTGTGTGTGTGTGTGTGTGTGTGTGTGCATTAGTGCTATGAAACAAATTTAGAACTTGGCAACTAAAGGTGTTATGTGAACACAAGTTATGAATAGCAGCTTAATTTCATAAAAAAGCAAAGTGTCTAACACAATTATATTGACTGTAGTGTTACACTATCATTTCAAATGTAATCACTTATATCTTATTAATCCTTAGAAAACATGAAACAATTCAACTCTAATATCTTTCTACTATGCTAATGTGAACTTTTATTTTTGGTATGATTTGCTCTTTCTGCTTTTTTGTTTCTCAATTTTAGCATTGTCTCCTTAGGAGACCATCTGTGAACATTCTAGGCTCATACTCACTATCATAGAACTATTTATATTTCTTTCTTAGTTCTTTGCACTTATCTGCTAACTTTTTATCATTTTTTACATGATGGAGTATAAGTTTTGCGTGGGCATTAAACATACTACTTAATGCAAAATAGGTATAAAGTTAATATTATAGGTTGGGAGAAAAAAATGAATCTTACCCTTTTAACTAAAATACTTAATATATTCAAATATTATTCTTTCCTTAAAGCTATTAATTATATGATCAATTTTATTATTCTCTCATGTAACAATATTCAATTAATATACAAATTTAATTGAATTATAAACTATATGGTTTTTAAAATAAGTGATTATATGCATATATGTATTAGTAATGATAGATAAAATTTATGTAACACTTCCTAAATAATAGGCAAAGTGTTAGGTGTTTTATAATCATTATTTTATATAATCCTCAAAGCACTATTATGGGGTAGATATTATTTTTCATATTTTACATGACAGAATGGTAACCCCTTAGGAGAGAGGGAGAAAAGAAGCAATGTGTGAGAGAATAAGACAACATAGAATACAGGAAAGGAGAACAAGAGAGAGAGAGAGAAAGAAGGAGAAAGAAAGAAAGGAGTGAGAAAGAAATTGGGAGCAGCTACCTTGAACCTTTAAGTGAATAATATCATTTGAGTAAAGAATATAGTTTAAGCCAAGATACAAGGGTGGATTTTGAGGCTTTGTTTGTTTGTTTATTTGTTTTGAGATTGAATATGTATTTCGATTTTCCATTTCTATTTGGGGGGTGGTGGGCAGGTGGGTAAATAGGTGCATATCTTTTCTTCTGAATTTAATAAAATGCTGAGATGAACTTTTACATGTGGATTACATATGGGGAATACATGATTAGTTGAGGGTACAATTTCATTAATTTTTTTTTAAATCTGTATTTATTTTTGAGAGAGAAAGAGACAGAGTGTAAGTGGGGGAGGAAGAGAGAGAGAGGGAGACACAGAATCTGAAGCAGGCTCCAGGCTGTCAGCACAGGGCCCAACACAGGGCTTGAACTCATGAACCGTGAGATCATGACCTGAGCCAAAGTCAAACGTTTAACCAACTGAGCCACGCAGGCATCCCACAGGGTACAATTTCACTTCAAACAGTTCTTGGAATTATATTTTAGAAATTGGGTGTTGCTAAGTCACAAATTCTGATTGTCTCTAAAATATTGCAAGTCAGATAGAAATTGTCCACACTACTGTTATGGCATTATTATTTTACAGACTATTGGATGTAATAGCTATAAAGCATTATGAATTCAAATTCACAAAATTGTGGAAGTGTAATAAAATTCTTTATTACATTGCAAGCTTCTATTTTTTTTTTTTTTTTTTTTTTTTGCTTCATTACAAAAATGGAGATGTTCTTAGGAAGTGCTGTATTAGAGACGGGGAAAAACTCTGAGCTGTAAATAGAACATTCTACTTAAATGCAAGCAGTAACAAATCTTAGAGGCATAAAAATGTTGAAGATTAAGTGAGTGACTGAAATTTCATATTAAAAATAATTTTTTCCTATTTAGAGTTATTACATGTCTTTGTTTTGTGACAAAATGCCTGGCCATAGATTGGATATGCATCTTGATAGGTAGCTAGCTATTGTAGTAAATAGATGAGTGCATAACAATATGCCATCAGGAAAACATTTCTCCTCTGTGTTTAGGTCTGGGGGATTTCTGCCAATGGCTGTTTGGGAATGTGGCGAGTAATGTGGAAGCTCAGATACTCCAAATCCAATCAATATGGCAGTGATTACAGTCAAAAGTTGAGGGAAAAATTTAACTGTCATTCCAAACCCAATAGATATCTGAATTTTCAGTATTAGGAAAAGCATTTAGGGACAGGAAAGTGATGAAAGGAAACTAAGTCCAAACAGTACATAATCAAGATATCAGGGTTGATTTAAGGAGCTGGAGGTAATACAGATAAAGTTTTCATCTCTTGAAATCAGATCTCCAACAAGCAACATACTTGTACATAGAAATAAAGGAATTCCTCACACCTAATTAAGAGGCCTTCAGAGTTTTAACTGAAGAATCTGTGCCTGTGTAATTTTCATTGGTAAGTGTAGAATGAACTTTCATATTGCCTCGTAGACTTCAGATTGAATAGGATAAATTTAGATTAAAAACTGGGGATAGGCCAGGATTTTGGTGTGTAAAGGGGAGAGCTGAAATGAAACCATCTGTAGTCACCCAGTTAACTGAGAGCTAAGATTTTTATACTAATATGGCTCAATTATTTGACAGTCTGCAGTTTGCATTTATACAAGTTTATTTATTATTCTGGATAGTTTTTTCTCATGATATTAGTTTCAATTGCTGCTGTAACAAATTATCAGTTAGTGGCTTAACATAACACTTATTTATTATCTCACAGCTCTATGGGTCACAAATCCAGTTATACTGTGGCTCAACTTGTTTCTCTTTAGAGTCTGACAAAGTTGAATCAAAGTGTCTATACGATTCCATTGCTGTCTGGAGGCTTTAGGGTAGAATGTATTTCTAGGCTCATTCAGGTTATTAGAATCCAGTACCATACAGCTGTAAGACTGAGGTCCCCATCATTTCCTTGTTGGATTTTTCTCAGCTTCTAAAGGAAGTTCACATTCCATGGTGTATGGGCCTCTTCCTCCCTCCATCTTTAAAGCCAGCAATGGTGGATCAAATTGTTTTCATGCTTTAAATTTCTCTGACACTCCCCTTCCCTGCTTTGGCTTTTATTCCACCACACCTCTCTGACTCTAGGTGAAGAAACTTCTGTTATTTATTTATTTAAGTTTATTTATTTATTTTGACAGAGAGAGAGAGAGAGAGAGAGAGAGAGAGAGAGAGAGAGAGAGAATCCCAAGCAGGCTGTGCACTGTCATCATGGAGCCTGACCTGGGGTTCAATTTCATGAACTGTGAGTAGTGACCTGAACTGAAATCAAGAATAGGAGATTTAACCAACTGATCCACCCAGGCACTCCAGAAATTTCTGTTTTTAAGGGCTCATGTAATTATACTCTGCACAGCTGGATAATCTCTCCCTCTCTATTTTAATGTTCCTAACTTTGTATATTCAAAGTCCCTTCACAGAAGTACTTAATGTTTGTTTGAATATTAGGGGACAAGATTCTTAGGGAACATCTTTAGAATTTGGCCCACAAAACCCAGGAAGATAAAGCTGCAAATAATTTAATTTTTTTTCTTTTCCCCATGAACTTACTGAATATCTATTTATGTGAAAAACAGACTACCTAACTAACGCTCAAACAATACTGTCCTTATTATAATAGATTGCTCAACTATTTTTTTTAAATATATGAAATTTATTGTCAAATTGGTTTCCATACAACACCCAGTGCTAATCCCAAAAGATGCCCTCTTCAATTCCCATCACCCACCCCCCCATCAGCCCTCAGTTTGTTCTCAGTTTTTAAGAGTCTCTCATGCTTTGGCTCTCTCCCACTCTAACCTATCTCTTTTTTTTTTTTCCTTCCCCTCCCCCATGGGTTCCTGTTAAGTTTCTCAGGATCCACATAAGAGTGAAAACATATGGTATCTGTCTTTCTCTGTATGGCTTATTTCACTTAGCATCACACTCTCCAGTTCCATCCACTTCAACTAGTTTTATTATATAGTCTGTCTGTTTCAAACTCTGTGCCTGTGGTTCCAACAAACCTAAGCCATTTGTATCTCAAACTTTGCCTCATTCCAGTCAGACCCCTTCACTGAAAACTAGTCGCAGAATCTTATAAATACCCCACCTACCACTGATCTCTGAATTCACAGACGCCACTAACATTTTGTTTAGATAGTGATCTTCTTTGCTGTAGTAAGCAATAAATTTGTTTTTTCTTTATCACCAGGTTATTTTGATGGCCTTTTTGGGAAGTCTGTAGTCAACAGAGGCATGCCATGAGAGGAAGAGCCTGCATACTTTCAGTTTTATTGAGCTTCGATACCATGAGGAAAAGGATTTGGTTAACACTTCAGCTCTCTTATATTACAGACTCTCAATGAAGTAGGAATTGAAATCTATAATTTCTGGTTTTGATTCCAGAAGTTCCAAATTCCAAAGCATTTGAAACATTGTGAGACACTATGTCTCTGGATGCACATAGGCTGAAATGAAAGCACTGTCCAGGATCTTTCAGAGAAACGAAGTTCTTGGAGAAGAGGAAGAGAAACTTTGGCTAGGGTTTGAACATGTCCATGACAGGAGGAATGAGCAGACTTTACCAGGAGAAATGCATGACAAGAGCAAAAACATTTTTCATACATAAGTAGGCAGGCTCTTCCTCCCATCTTAGTTGTTTTGATTTGCTTAATTGGTATGACTGCTGAGCAAAAATAAATCAGAGAAAATGACTGATTTATTATTATAACATAGAAACACAGCATTGCCCATTGTAGAGAGAATAGAATAGGAAGACTGGAAGAAAAGGAAGAACAGGAATTGGGTTAGTAAAACACAAAGAAAGTCACTGTAGAAGTTACTTGGAGGGGGATGTGGGAGAAGGAGATGATAGTTAAGACTTTTGAGGAGATAAGGAGAGGACTCCTGTGTGTGATTGAAAGAATAGAAAAAAAGTTGTTGTTTTGTGGCATTCAATAAAATGCCCCATTGGTATATTTTTGAAACCATTCAAAAGTCTAAATATCCTTTCAATTCTGTTTTTTTTAGATATTGTATTTGAGTTATTTTTCATGTACCATAGTGTTAATATGATCGAACAAAAGAAAGTGATCAGGTTTTTTGTTTTGTTTTGTTTTGGTTTGGTTTGGTTTGGTTTGGTTACATAGAAATAAGCAAAGTAAAGCTTAGAAAAATCAAGGAACATGCCCATGATGAACATCTGGTAAGTGATAGTGTCACATGAATCAAAGTGCAGAGGGATGCACTAGCAGGAGCAATGTCTGCAGTAGGAGTGGGCAAGAACCAAACAGGAAGTATTTTAGGCTGTACAAATCATATGGCATCACGTACTCAACTCTGCTGTTGCAGTCCAAGAACAGCCACAGACAACACATAAATAAATGGATGTGGCTATTTTCCAATAAAACTATATTTATTAAATCTGGTGAAAGTTCCAATTTAGTCCATGGACTAAAGTTTATCAAATCCTAATCTAGAACATTTGAAAGATAAAGAGAAACCAATAACTATAAGGACTATGGAACTGATATCTTTGACAAGTATCACTGATTCATTGAAGAGACAAAATGACAGATTCAGATCTACTACTTAAAAATTTAAGTTAAGTGTCAGGGTCAGAAGTCCTAAATGACAACATAGAATGAGGCCTATCTCTGAGAGCAGGAAAACACACTCAGCTGATGATTAAGCCCATGATTTAATTATAAGAGTAGCAAAGATTCATAGACAACCAAATTCTCATCCTTGGCAAGTCACATATGTGAAAGCCAAGGATGTGATAGGCAAAAAAGTGGAACCCTGTGACTTGGGAGGTCATATCTAGGTTGGTGCACTGGAGAACTTTGAATCTTCTGATTATGCTGGACCCACCGGGCATGCTGAAGTATTCTAAATGCTGTTTTATAAAAGAGAGATCCCAACTACCTTGGTAGGGGACTATGAAGTGACTTCAAATGAAGTGGAGATCTTATAGGTAAATATTCTCCTTCTTCAGGATCTGCCACATCTTTCCCTTTTGATCACTAGAGCTATAACTTTTCACAGTGTCAAATACCAGCATATCCAGGCTGGGAAAATGGCAGGCTCCTAAGAAATGAAAAGAAATATAAGCCAATGGTGCTGTAGGACACAGCTAATACATACCAGTAGGATCCAGAAAACTATACTTTATCGAAGGGCAAGGCCAAATATAAAGCTGAGAAGTGGGTGTATTCCGATGACTCAAGATTTAACACATTGGGATGGACACTTGGGGATGTTTGAATTTGTTTGGAAGCTTGTAAAAAAAAAAAAAACATTACCAGACCTCTTGTAGTCAACTGTAGAGGATGGAATCAAAAGGCCCAGACAGTTGGCACGCTAGAATGGATCTTCTGTAAGAGTGGAAAACACAAGAGTGTTGCTCCAGAAGACCCAAGTGACATTCTTTTTACAAAGATATTAAGATTCTGGTGAGAATGTTCCCAAAATTCCCAAGAGCTCAGTAGTGACTGTCCTCTGAAGTCTAAGAGAATGCTATTACAGAATTGGGATACCTGGTGCCAATGGGGGAAGACTGAATCTCTGTGCCAACAGCTCAGAGCCTGGAGCCTGCTTCAGATTCTGTGTCTCCCTCACTCTCTGCCCTTCCCCTGTTCCCACTCTGTGTCTCTCTCTCTCTCTCAAAAATAAATAAATATTAAAAAAAAATTTTTTTTAAGTCAAAATCTCAATTTCCTCATTCAAATCTGTTTTCAGACCCAGACCCTATCAAGTAACTAAAAGGCCACTTTTCTATGAAGAAGAATCTTAAAACACCACAAAAAAAAAAAGAAAGAAAAAAACAATCACAGTAATGTTTCCCCAATTCTTCCCTAAAGAGACATGTAGCCATTTATTTTGTTGGCCATACACTGGTGAAACAAATCTATTGAAGGTTATTTGATATAGGACCAGAGCTTATGCTAAAGTCTGGAGACCTGAATTTCCATCATGCACTCCCCATAATAGTGGGGACAAATGGGGGTTGGGTAAGTATGATATAGCCTAGGACTTTTTCACAGTGGATCTGTTGAATCTATAAACCCATTCAATTCATTCCCCAAATTTCTATTTGAAAAGGCATGCTGAGAAGCTGTCAAAATGAATCACATTAGTTCCTTGACTTAGAGAATAGCAACTACAGTATTATAGTAAGAAAGGACAAAGAAAAGCCTTGAAAGAGTTCCTAAACCTACTGTCAGAGATTCATTCACCTCATCTCTAAAACCTTTACATTTACAGCATGGACCGCCCAATGTAGTAAGTGATTATATATTGTCTATTTATTCTCTAATTTTTTTCTACATATATGCATGCAGATTATTTCATCATTTTCCCACTGCAAATCATCCCATTCTTTATTTTCTATATCTGTTAATTGCAACATCATTCAGCCTGAAACAGAAATATCAGAGTTTGCTTTACTCATCTCCCATGTTTAATTCATCACAAGGTCTTAACAATTTTGTTACTGAAATATTGCTCACACTCCCCTTTATGCATTCCTATTGACAGTGCTCTAATTTAGGTCTCTATTACAGTTCTCTTGACTACTGTAACTGCCCCATTCTTCCCCCTCTTACTCAGTCTAATCTATCCTCTATATTGCAGCCAGAACTCTCTTTCTAAAATGTAGGCAATTCAGTCATTCCTTCATTTGCAAACTTCCAAAAAGTCCCTGAGGCTTACAGGATCAAGTAGAAACACTAAAGTATGAATTCAAAGCTCTTTAAAATCTGGCCTCACTATAAATTTCCAACTTTATCCCCCACTGCTTCTCACCCATCCACTCTAATTATTTCTGTTCTGGTTTCATTCATCATTTATCAAAATACATTGTTCTTTTCCTACTCTCCTTTTTATCCTAGTAAATCTTATTCAGACTTCAACTTCCAAAGATCTCATATTATCTCCATCTGAAGACATTTCTATTGTTCTCTCACTTCACTCATCATTATTCTTCCTCTACTCCACCAACACATGTCCCTGCCTTTTTTCACACCAAACTTGTACACAAAAAGAGACAATCAAACTTGACAGATTCAGTGAAGTGATTATGGATACAGTGTCTTGGGGTTAGACAGATCTTGTTGATCCTCTGCTTACTTTTGAGTTATCACTTATATCTGAGTGAACTTTAGGGAGTTTCTAAGCCTCTGCACCTGTTAGTTTTCTCATCATCAAAATGTAGATTAAAATATATCCCCCTCATAGGAATATTATAAGGATGACATGGAATAGTGAAGATCAATTCATTTACATTGATGCATAGTAATTGTACAACTTAGCTGTTATTGCTGTGTTCCTATATTGTATATATACACACATAGATATTTATCATACACATACATATGTATGCATAGACTGAGAGAAATAATATTTATCTGTTAAACTTTGACCTCTTTGAAAGAAAGTTTCATATTTCGCTCCTGTTACCCAAATTTGTATGTATGTGTGTATGTGTGTGTATTTATTTTGAGAGAAAGAGCAAGCATGGGAGGGGCAGAGAGTGAGAAAGGAAGAGAGGGAATCCCAAGCAGGCTCCTCTCTGTCAAAGCAGAGTCCTACATGGGGCTTAAATTCACAAACCATGAGATCATGACCTGAGCCAAAACCAAGAGTCAGTTGCTTAACCAACTGAGCCAGCCAGGTGCCCCTACCCAAATTTTAAATGCTTGGAACAATGAAGTAACTTAATAGATATTTGGAAAAGTATTATTTTTTATATCCTATATTATTTTTAAGGTATAGTAGGTGTTTAGTAGAAGCTAGTTGACTTGTTGACATATGCTTTAGCAACATGTATGACTGAGGTCTACTCCATGCAAGTTACATACAATAAAATTGGGAAAGGATGATATATAATCAAATACTTCTACTGAATAAAGTAGAAAGAACATAAAAACAGAGGTTCTACTCATACAGAAATGATGGATATAGTACATTACTTCAGATGTATAGAAGTTGGAATCATGGCATTGATACATATGCTATTAAGAAGTACAAGAAGTAAAAGGACACAGTATTAATTAAGTTATAATGAAAAGCACAAAACCTCTTGACATTTTTTAATTTTAAGTGCTTGCTAACTATTAGCATGCAAGATATTTCCAAAACTGAAAAAAAATAGAAAAAATCACTTACGTTTTATATTATAAATCTGCCCCCAAATACCTGGTAATAGAGGTAAAAAGTTTTAGAAATTATTTTTAAGTTCAATTAAGTGGGGACAAAAATGCTTTGTAATTATAATACGAAGAAATATAGGACTTAAACATCTTAACACTGGATCTATGATGAAGAGGATACTTATGATAGGAGGACTGGTCTCTGAGTATATCAAAGTGAGTCTTCTACTTTGACAGCGCTCACTTAATATCTACCTTATTAACTGTCATCTTCTCACTCATTCACAAAAACTTACAAATTGTCAAGTTTGTCCTCTGGTGTCACATTTCTCTTTACCTTTACTAATTTTGCTCAAAAAGTATTATTGTTTGGTCCAATATGATAAGACATGTTTAAGCTAGTAGTATACTCACGCTCCTAACACACTTTCACATTTTGTGGAAGACTGCATGAAATTTCAAGTGAGATGATACTTACTTCTCTAGCTTTTTGGAACAAGCCACATACACCTTGCTACTATAAAAAAAAAGCAGGTAAAAATGTATCTATAAATGTGATATTGATGGATATAACATGAAAAAACCTCCTTGCATGATTTATTGAGAAAACATCCCAAATTGGATGTAATTTGTACATATTTCCAAACTTGTCCTAGTTTAAGCTTTTTTTGTTATTGTTATGCTATCGTAGTCTCAATTAGTGATGAATCACTGAATCATTAGAATGGTGACCAACTTCACTACAAATGTGCACACACACATGTATATGCATATATGACTGTTTTGAAAAATAATTTTACATTTAAATAGCGTCCATTATTCTTGGCTGATCTTTAAAATCTTCATTTTTTTCTTTTTTTTTAATTTTTTTTTAACATTTATTCATTTTTGAGACAGAGAGAGACAGAGCATGAATGGAGGAAGGTCAGAGAGAGAGACACAGAATCTGAAACAGGCTCCAGGCTCTGAGCTGTCAGCACAGAGCCCGACGCAGGACTCGAACTCACAGATTGTGAGATCATGACCTGAGACGAAGTCGGACGCCCAACCGACTGAGCCACCCAGGTGCCCCTAAAATCTTCATTTTTAATCAAAACATGAGAGAATTATAAAAAAAACAGGAATGATAATAATTCAACCATCACAGTACTCTTTTTAAGAATAAAATTCTTGGGGTGCCTGGTTGATTCAGTCAGTTGAGCATCTGACTTTAGCTCAGGTCATGATCTCACAGTTCATGAGTTCGAGCCCCACATTAGGCTCTGTGCTGACAGCTCAGAGTCTGGAGCCTGATTCGATCTGTGTCTCCCTCTCTCTCTGCCCCTCCCCCGCTCATGCTCTGTCCCTCAATAATAAATAAACATTAAAAAAATAAAATAAAACAGGTGTTTCTTTAAAAGAAAAGAATAAAATTCTTATAAATTATTGTAGTGAAAAAAAAAATCCTAGCTGTGCTGAACTGACAGTATATTATTGTTTAAGTGATTCACTGGTCAGCAGTATTCTGGCAGAAGAGTTTATGTTCATCAGAATAGTGGGCAAAGTTTGATGGGAACAGATGAACCAGAAAATTTTTTTTGATTTACTTGTTCGCATTGCTTCCAAGATTTGAAGAACTAAATGTAATTAAACCTCATAATGATTTACTGAAGAAGGTTATATTTTGCAGGGTCATACAAATTTTGGACTATATTGTACAGCCACTCCATCATCCAGGCCTTTGATAATAGCATTACTATATGTAGGCACTATTCTCTCTCTCCTCTCTTTCTTCTTTCTTTCTATATGCGTGTGTCTACATATGTATACATATATACACACACATTCATTTCTGTACATATATATTATATTTATATGTATACATAAATATATATTCATTAAATCTTTCAAACTTTATATATGGTTTAGGTAATATTTTTAACAGTAGAAGAAACTGAGCCTGTAGAGACTAGGTAGATTGTTCACAAAGCAATAGAGTAAATGGCTTCAAATTCAGCTAGTTTCACTCAGAGCCTGGACTCTTAACACTACTTATCTGCCAATGGTAGAAATGATTTTTTTTTAAGTCTAGCATTCTGCTTTTAAAAGTAGATTTTAAAAATCAGAATAATCGAGTCAGAGCCAGTTACTTTGTTCCTGGGTATGGTGACAAACACTGGCTACTAATAATGCAGCATGTCCAAGGAAGGGCGAAACAGAGCCAAATCTCTCTCTCTCTCTCTCTCTCTCTCTCTCTCTCTCTCTCTCTCATAATGGGGAGGAGTTTTACAGCTCATGAAAAGTAAGAGGAGATAATTATTCACTTCTAAGAGGATTCTAATGTTTTGCTCCAAGGGAAATGTGTGCTACTGACAGAAAGAACAGTTGTATTTTTACAAGTAACTCACATTTACTGGCATGGGTCTCAACAGGAATTGGTGCACCCATGTTCTTTCTCTGCACTAGGCTACAGTACCTAAGGAGAACATGAAAAGATGCTCACTATATCCTGACGGACTACTGGAATTTTCAAAACTCACAAAAGAATCAGAGGGAAAAAAATTTCCTATGAGGAGATTAAGATGCTTCTTAAGGTGGGCTGGGTGGTCCTCAGACTGACTCTCTTGAGACTGCAATGGATTTGGAGGAACTGGAAGAGAAAAAGGCAAGTCATGTTCTAAGCAAGTATACACACAGGACACCTGTCCTCAAAAGTCTGTGTTTTCCTTTATGCATCTCGAGGAAAAGTTTACATTTGTGTGTAAATTTTTAGTTCTCCTATATTGTGATACTGGGAGACTCTTGAAATTTGTCAAGGTTTCATGTAAACATCCTGCATCCTCATTACACCTTAGAGTGTTTGGTCTGGCAGTGACTGATGGACAAGCATGCCACTGAATCTCCTTGTGAGCTTTGGCAAAATGAGCTGGGAGGCTGATGGCTCTTTTCAGTGGACTAGGACATGGTACCAGTCACCTTCAGGTGAAAAACCCATTTCTTTGGAAATGCTAGAGAAATCACAGACTCACAAAAGTGAGTAAATACTTTGGGACTGCTGTCTACCCCTACCCCTACCCCACCCACACACAACATAGGCAGCAGTGAGGCTCCTATGACATGAAGACATAAAGAAGAATGTTCTTGTTACACCCAATCCATTAAACAAATAATGTTCTTATACAGCACACATTTCCATTTGTTTGGAGTGGCTTATATGCATTGTTTATACAGTCTAGCACTCTCTCAAAGTCACCCTGAGCTCTGTGCTTCTAATACTATTCATTAACTTGCCCAATATTGTCAGACCAACAAAAAATCAGAAGTTATCATCCTATGCTCTTGATAACCTTTTATCATGGTCTTCCAGGTTGATTTAGTAGATCTAAAGTGACTACCCTTTTCCAAAGAATAATTCTGGAACATTCATCATTTTCACGCTAATTTAATATTTCACTTTTATTATATATTGGTGATTGGAAGAGGTGATGAAGAGTAGTATTATAGCTGAGAAAAATCACAACCAACAGAAAGGGGGAACTACCCCCCAAAGTTCTTCCCAACGGAGGAAGCTATCTTTATTTGTATAAATAATGAAATTACTCTCTTCCTATCCAAAATCTTATCTTGTGGCTTTCATGAATGGAATTGGAAATGAAGAAACTAGCAGTACACATTGTTAGTAATTTTTATGAAGGTATATGTGTGTGTGTATTTGGTGAGGAGGTGCAAAGTGGGAAACACATTGATAGAGTGAATATGTCATGACACTGATTGGTCAACACAACAAGACTAAAAAAAATTGCATTTACCTTATTTCTGTTGCAATTATTTTCACCAGAACAGTCACTGAAATAGTAGAGACAATCATCTAAGGACTTGTCTCCACTTTAACTCTAGTTTGTCTTTCTGCTAGAAGTCTCCAGCAGAAGCCTCCTAGCTGACAAATTACAATTCATGTTACAGAGTTCATGTCCAGAGTTATCCTTGTTATACCTGACTCAAAAATCAACCTGCCATCTATGACATAATAAAAATTAAATGTCTCTTAATCACAGCACTAACTAGCAAGATGCAGACATAATTATATATTGGAATTGTCTAGGCTCTGCTAATTCTAATATTGAGATATTTCAAAAGAAAAAACAATGTCACGTTATATCTCCAATTCATTTATAGGCATGTTTTTTAACCCACTATTCTTCACGCTGTGTTAACATGTGACAGGGGTCAAGATTACATTAAATTATAGAAAAATTACTATAATTAACAGTGCCATTTGACAGCTTTATAGGTAACTGCTGTTCTTTAATTTGCTCTGAACAAGTTCTATTTTTCACTCTACTTCAGTGCTTTTTTACTCAAAATTTTTGGAACTACAAAACATAATTTTTCCCAAAATAAAAATAAAAATAATAAAATATAATATGGTTCCATTTAGTTTCTTTTTCAGACTGCATTATCTTGTTACAGTAATAATAATAGAAGAGAAAGATTATGAACAATGGATAAAAAATTTCTTTGATTGTAAACAGAGAAAATTATTTGTTTGTTTATTTTCTCCCCTTGCTCAAAGCTTATTCTCCACTTACATGACTTTTGGCCACCATTTAACTTCCTGATTTCAGAAGCAGATCTAATGGAGAATTTTGTTTTGTCATTGGACACAAATCAAAAGCTCTTTATCACTAAAACCCCCAAATGTTCATGACTTAAGCCTCCCATACCCTTCTTCCCTCTCTCCCTTCTTCCTTCCTTCCTTCCTTCCTTCCTTCCTCTCTTTCTGTCTCTTGTCTTTCTTTTTTCTTCTACTTTCTCTTTGGAGAGATATACTTTGCCCCCATCTAATGTGTATGACAATAATTCCATGACCAAAGAGAAAATTATTTAAAAGAACCAGAACTCTCTTCCAACATGGCTCAAGATATCTCTCCAAACAAGACCATAGCAATGAATCATAGACACAGCCACACCAAATTCACGGAAGATCAATTGAAAATTGATCAAAGCATTTGACCTCATCAAAGCATTTGACCAAAATCTTTACCCAGGTTATGCTATCAAACAAAAACTTGCTTAGAAGTCAACACTGAAGAGTCTAAAATCCAGATTTGGTTTCGGAATTGAAGAGCTAGGTATCAGGGCCAGAAAAAATCAGAACCCGATAAGGAGTTAGAATTAAGCCAAGACCAAGATCATCCTGAAAAGGACATTCAAAGTAGAGAAGACAGATGGTGCCGTACCTGCTATAGAAACCAATTAACTCGAAATTCAACCTTGAAAAGTTAAACCATTACATTGATTAACATACTTGCTTAGCTGGCTTTATGCATGTAGACTTTAGCAACTGTCCTAATAAAAAGAAGCTTCATTCTGGAGTTGGGGCTTCATTCTGACTCGAGTATGAGGACCTTCACTTAACTGCATTTTGTTTGCAGACTCATCTTTTGCGACTCCAACTCTGGCCATATACTCTGCAACAGTACCAGCTATACTTCCACACAATTACACAACCTCATTGAGGCATTTATGAACAACCCATATCCTGGCATCGATTCCAGAGAGCAACTGCTAAGGCAATTGGCATTCCTGAATCAAGAGTCCAAATTTGTTTTCAAAATCAGAGATCCAGATTCCATGTCCAGAGAAAAAGAGAACCTGATGATGAAGACTTAGAACAGAGACAAGACCAGGAACAGGATCTCTGAGATGAGAGAGTTCAAGGCATAGAAGCTACAGAAAATGGCACCAATATTATTATTGGTTGTCTTATTTCTCCAGAGCCAGAGCAAGACGGACAGACAGTGACATGCAATGTATTTGATATCTTCGGCCTGGACTCTAAATCTCTCTCACTCATCTTGGAAACATGTTTTTCTGAACACATCTTCAGATTTTCCAGAGATGAGCCTACTGGAGACACTAAACAGGACTTCAGAAGGCAGAGACAGGAACATGGTGCCAGACAGCCCGATGGACTGATCCTGGACCGAGAGTTCAGCAGATCTCAAGGACAATGAAATTAAACAATATCATTTTTCAGTCATCATAGTAATTGTGATTTAAAAAAGGAAAGATTTTATTTTTAAGTAATCTCTATACCCTATGTGGGCCTTGAACTCACAACCCCAAGACCAAGAATTGCACGCTTCACTGAGCCAGTCAGGCACCCCAACTGTGCTTTTTAATAAGAAACATTGACTTGGTCTTCATCCCAGTTTTCAAGCACAGAGCTTCTAAACTTTGGAGTTTCCTATGATGAGAGAAATTAGATGATTGGCACTTTCAGTCCTTCCTCCTGGACCTTCAGGAAGGAGGGAGGGGCTGAAGGTTGAATCAGTTGCTAATGGCCAATGATGTATTTATTTTTTTTTATTGTCATTCTAGTATAGTTAATAAACAGTGTTATGTTAGTTTCAGGTGTACGATACAGTGATTCAATAATTCTGTATATTATTCAGTGCTTATCATGATAAGTGTGCTGTTAATCCCCATCACCTATTTCACCCAACCCGCAACAGCCTCCCCTCTGGTAGCCATCAGTTTGTTCCCTATAGTTAAGAGTCTGGTTTTTGGTTTGTCTCTTTATTCCTTTGTTCACTTGTTTTGTTTCTTAAATTCCACATGAAAGTGAAATTATATGGTATTTGTCTTTCTCTGACTGATTTATTTTAACATGTGATTTTTTAACTTATTTTTTTTAGTAGTCTCTACCCCCACCATGGGGCTTGAACTCACGACTCCAAGATCAAGAGTTGCATGCTCTACTGACTGAGCCAGCCAGGCATCCCTTGATTTATTTTACTTAGCACTATACTTTCTACATCCATCATGTCATTACAAATGGCAAGATTCCATTCTTTTTTATGGCTGAATAATATTCCATTATATGCATATACCACATTTGGTTTAACCATTGATCCATGGATGGACACTTAGGTTGCTTCCATCTTTGGGCTCTTGTGAAAAATTACACGATAAACATGGGTTTACAAATACATATTTAAAATCTCTGTTTTCGATTCTTTGGGTTATATATCCAGAAGTGAATTGCTGGACCATATGATAAAGGATTTTTAACAGACATTATGAAGCAGGTATTTTAAAAAGTAAACACTGTGACCAAATACAGATTTCTATAAGGAGTGTGGTAATTTCAAATATTCTAAAATTTCATATCGAGTTAATAGCTGAATTTCATAAAAATTAAAAGTAAAAATCTTATATAATAGATGGAACCCTTTAATTTATGGATACACATACACACACATGAAGATATCTGATATATATACTTTAATTAAAAAAATTTTTTTTTACATTTCTTTATTCTGGAAAGACAGAGAGAGACAGAGCATAATTGGAGGAGGGGCAGAGAGAGAATGAGACACAGAATCCGAAGCAGGCTCCAGGTTCTGCAGTGATAGCACAGAGCCCGACATGGGGCTCAAACCCACAAACTGTGAGATCATGACCTGAGCTTAAGTCGGACACCCAACTGACTGAGCCACCCAGGTGCCCCTATACGTTAATTTAGCTGATGGAAATATTCTATATTGGTGTTGTCCAATATAACAGCCACAAGCTACAGTTGACTACTAAGTAGTAGAAATGTGGCTAGTATGACAGAGGAATTGCATTTTTAATTTAATTTATTTTAATTTAAATGTATATAGTCACATGTGGCTAGTGGTTACCTTATTGAACATTGCAGATCTAGAAAGCATTTTGTGACCGATTTCATTCAACATTACATTGGTATCCATCTTTTCAATTTTATAAATGTGCTCCTCAAATAGTGGCACCTATTTATTTGATGGCATTAGTAGGTTAGAAAGTACAATGTAAAACTATGTTTCAATAACCGCAAAACTGAAACCATGCCCCATGGGTTAATGAGGTTAAAACTAGGAGAAAATTTTAATCATGTTTTTTAGAGAACTGTTTCCAATCAGCTATTGAGCCTTTTCAGATCCCACTAATAAATCCACTAGCTGTCTCTGCAGAAGCCTGAACTCAAGGTCAACTGATATGGTCCCAGCCCATGAAAAAAGAAGGCCCTGCATTCCTTACTCAAGAAAATGAAAAAAAAAAAAAAAGAAGAAGAAAGAAAGAAAAAGAAAATGAACCCCAGACCCCATCCAGTTTATGCCAGCTCCTGGAGCATACCTATAGCTGCTTCCCCTTACCCTAAGATAACACCTTACATTAGGTGCAGGGTTTTGCTTCATTCTGGTGCTAAGTCTTTACCACAAAATGAACATGGATGAATATCATGTATATGTTTGCTTAGTACCCATGCTCCATCTTTGCTCATAATAGACCCCACCTTTTCATCAATATGTATGTAACCCCAGCCCATCTGATCATTAAAAACTTGTTCTCTCTCCTTTCTGGGAGGTGGATTTGAGCCTTGCCCTCTTACTTCCTTGTCTCCTCATCTGGCTGCCTCTGAAATAAACCCTTTCCTTGTTGAAAAAAAAAAAAAAAAAGAATCAATCTCTTTCTCTTTCAAGGATCACTTTCTCCCATCCAAGTACTAACCAGGCCCGACCCTGCTTAGCTTCTGAGTTCAGACGATTTCGGGCGCGTTCAGGGTGGTATGGCCATAGACTCAAGGATCACTTTCTAATTGTGGACCTAGAAGGGTGATTTTACAGAGAATATTTATGTTGTATAGATGTGTGGTCCAATGTGAACCTTAGACTGTGATAGTAAAACAAATACATACCTAATACTTGAAGGAAAATATTGAATGTATAATACTAATAATATTTAGAAGGGTACTAACTTTGTCAGTATAGATTAAGGTTCATATTGATATTTAAAATAATACCATAGGAGTGCCTGGGTGGCTAAGTCAGTTAAGCATCCAACTTCGGCTCAGGTCATTCATGATCTCACAGCTTGTGAGTTCAAGCCCCGTGTCAGGCTCTATGTTGACAGCTCGAAGCCTGGAGCCTGCTTCAGATTCTGTGTCTCCCTCTCTCTCTGTACCACCCCCCCACTCACACTCTGTCTCTCTCTTTCTCTCAAAAAAAGAAAAAAAGAAAAAATAATAGCATAATTGTATGCTATGCTGAAGAAACTAGTGTATTTGTGTATACATATCTATATATTTTTATAAATAGATATACATATATATGTTTATTAAAATAGCTATAACTGCTTTAAAATATTAGAGGATTATCACAGAGCTCTGGATTTTCATTGTTGTTTATATTGAACACCTGACCATTTTTCATTTGCCATCATTAACCAAGTATAGCTTTTGACCTTAAAAGGGTAGCATTTACATAGGAAAGCTCATCTTACCAGGATGCATGATGATATTCCCCTAAAGGAATAATACATATTGCAAATTACTAGAAAAAGGTCATTATTGTATTAAGTAAAATACTGTGGTTTTTTTTCAAAAATTCAGATAGGTATTAGCTTCTGAATGAGAATACTTCAAAATTATATTTTTCAAGCTTTTCCTAATCTACATAAATATAAGACTGCTTTAGAGCCCATTAAAAATTGGAAGTTTTATTTGCTAGAGTTTAACAATTTTGCGTATTTTTAGGTCTGCATATGTAAGGCATTCAAGATCAGCCTAGTGAGTTACAAGCAAAGAATCAGAATCTTTTTGAAAAAATCTAACAGATCATTCATTTTTAAAAAGGTTTTGAAACCTTTTCTTAAAGTATTATTATAATAAAATCTCACTGCTATAGTAATGAGAGACAAGCATCACAAATCATGGCATTATGTAGCAGTAAAATAAAAATATGGGCAACTGTGATATTATCTAATATTACTTTCTCATTTCTAATAAATATTCTATAATCATTACATGGAACCTTACATCTAAATTTCTATTTTTAAGGTTTTTGTTGTTGTTGTTAGTTTGGCGATTTTGCATGTAATCAGTGTAAGAATAAGAGGATTCAACTTTCTTATTTATATATGCAGTAAATATTTCATAGCTTTTTCAATAACAATACACTCAAAAGTCTTCATAGTTGAATAACAAATTTCCAAATTGCATAAAAATGTAGAGTATTGTGCTTAAGAAAAAAATAAGCATTTTTAAAAAGCTGATATAAATGAAATAGCTGACAAAAGGCATTATAAGACTTGTCTTTGATTTCTTGTTCTTAAATTGAATGAAAAGCACAGACCAATGGGCAGTGTTTTTGTTTTTGTTTTAGAGAGAGAGAGAGCACACATGAGCAGGGAAGGGGCAGAGGGAGAGAATCTTAAGCACACTCCACGCTCAGTGGGGAGCCTGAGATGGGGATCCAAAATCAAGAGTCAGACACTCAACCAACTGAGACTGACAGTGTTTTTGTTTGTTTGTTTGTTTATGAATCTATGGTAAATTTAAATGTGAATTTCATTAATCACTTTCATTCCTTCAACAAATATTTATTGAGTATTATTGTGTTTGACATGATGAGCTAGATTGGGAAGAAGTGATAAGATCCTCAGGAAACTCATGAACTAGTGGAGAAGTCAAATATAAAAGCATATTATTATAAAACCTATACTGTAAGCATGTTAATATATAGGTGCACCCAGTATAATGTTATTTACTACAGAGAATATTACAATAATCTTCAGTAACTCTCATACTATGGTGAGTCAATTGTTAATACTGGAAAGGGTTTTTTTTAATGTACACAAAAATAATAAGTTGATAATAGGACAGAGACACCAGCATACTTTATACTTCAAATTGCTACTCTGAAGATATCATCCAAGATCAAGACAATAGCTCTTATTTTGATTCTAAACATCCAGTGACTTCTTGAGTGGAATGGTGAGAGGGATATTAGAGGAAGATGAGGTAATTTTTAGATTAAATAGGGTAATTTAGAGAAAAGAAGTCATTCCTCTAGTATCTTTGTGAAAAGCAATACATTATTCAAGAGTTTGACTTCCATTTCATTTCTTAATTTCGCAAGTTGAGAAGCTAAAGATTTCTCTGTATCACTTCTATAGACACCATACACCTAATCTCTCCTAACCTCTGTCCTTGTCGTCTTCTGCCTGCCTGTGCAATGTTTTTGTTTTTTAGCTGTCTTTACAGTTATTGTATGATTCTCAACTACTTAATGCAAATAACTTGGTTGGATTTTAAGTGCAAGTATTAGGATCAAATTAACTCTAACAAAAATAAAATGTTTCCACAATAGAAGAAACTAATTCAATTTATGACCAAGTTTCTGCCCATGTAAGCAGATGAGATCCTATCTTCTCAATCCTCATAGCCATTACTGATTATGTTCATCACATTTGATTTGCAGCCAGTGATCTGAAATATCTTTAATCAATAAGCATTTAACTAGACACAAAGACATCTAACTATTATATGTTTACTTTTTGCATTAATATCTACATGCAAGTTTCTGAAATTCACTTTAGTTATCTCATCATTTAACAACATCTGTATTTTACAGCTTTCTAAAAAACATTTTCTGTTATAGCAGTCATTTTTTTCATGCCTTTGACTTATATACTTCGTTGAGTTTTGACTTCCCTGATTTTCCAGATCTGTGACTCTTACGCCATTATTTTCATCACTTTAAGCATGTTTATGGGCTGTCTATATATCTATGTTTTAGCCAAGATCTACATGAGCAAAACTGAAACCTTTCTGGTGTATCTGCATGTGGTACTAATACAATGTAGGCAAATAAACACAGCTACTCACAAACATCAAAAAGTCAATATAGATGTAGTGCTTTGACTTGCAGACTCAGCTTCTCATTTAGACATTAGCAGATAGATAGCTATTCTTTAACAACAGATGAGGCAGGTCGATTCAAGTGTGTGAAAAGTCACCTTGCTAGATCTGCTCTGCAAGCGGAGATATGTAGTTACAGATTCCACTAGCTGTCTTCCAATTGTTATTCCCCTCATTAACATTAACTTAGCATATATAGCCAGCTATACACTACACTTAGAGCTTGCCACAAATAGCTTTAAGTCTACAAGACAAAAGAATTCTAACAGACCGTAGTGTCAAGAAATTTCTCACCTTTTTGTCCTCATTTAAAATTTTTTAAAAATATTTTTATTTATTTTTGAGAGAGAGAGAGAGAGAGAGAGAGAGGTGGAGGGAAGAGAGAGAGGGAGGAACAAAATCTGAAGGAGGCTCCAGGCTCTGAGCTGTCAGCACAGAGCCTGACACAGGGCTTGAGCTCAGGAACTGTGAGATCATGACCTGAGCAGAAGTCGGATGTTAAACAAACAGAGCCACCCAGGCGCCCCATTTTTGTCATCATTTTAAATAGCAAGGTATCTGCAATGAAGCGTCTGTGTGTGTGTGTGTGTGTGTGTGTGTGTGTGACAGACAGAGAGAGAAAGAGAGGGGATAGAGAATTTGGCAAATGTAAGGAGACATAGATCATTCTAAGGAGTTTCAGGAAGAACAAACAAATGCAAAACAATTCCATCTGTTCTCTCCAGTCTATTTCTTTTCTAATCTCCCATTCTCACCCAAAAAGGTGAAATAAAACACTGACTCCAGTGAATAGAGGTATGCTGGTATTAGGAGTCCTGGTAAAATCAATTCCTTTGCACAGTCACTAAGATCCAGAGAAATTGTATAGGTCAGAAAAGGTAGTGCAAATAGAATAAAGACTAAAAGTGGAAAAGTTCACATTATTTCACCTTGGCTTAGATGCTTAAGTGTTCCCACTCCTCTCTGTGCAAACTTATGACGCTGGCCAAGTGTATAAGGTCTTCAGTGGTATTATCAGTGAAATATGAACATAAGCACAATGTAAAACGTCTAGTACTTCAATTATATTTTTGCCACATATTTATGATTTGATGTCACTGCCCTGTAATACCAAATTTGTGGTCTTAACCTGTTACGATGCCTTTATTTCTTCTTAAAAGTGTTACATACACATGTCCTCACTCAAATACATCTTAATGAGCAATGTTATTATTGTTTTCTGAAATAAAAATTTTACCTCTTTTATCATTTTGGGAAAAATGTGTGTTAACCTGATATAATTGTCTTTGTTCTTTATCTCCACTATTGGTGCAGAAATATCTGTTAAAATGGAAAATTTGTAAAAAGTTTATTTATTTATTTTCAGAGAGAGCATGAATGAGTAGGGGAAGGGCAGAGAGAGAGGGAGAGAGAGAATCCCAAGCAGGCCCTGCACTGTCAACATGGAGCCCGACACAGGGCTCCATTCTGCAGTGAGATCATGACCTGAGCCAACCAAGATCAAGAGTCAGACGCTTAACTGACTGAGCCACACAGGGGCCCCTAAAATGGACATTAAAAAAATACGTGAAACAGGCACATTTTAAATTGGATAAAGAAATTTTGTAGTTGTCTCGTCTTAAAAATGACTATGCTACTATGAGTCATAAAAGGTTGTAGAGAAAAAGCATCTCACACTGATCAGAGTGGCTAAAATTAACAAGTCAGGAAACAACAGATGTTGGTGAAGATGTGGAGAAATGGGAACCCTCCTGCACTGTTGGTGGGAATGCAAACTGGTGCTGCTGCTCTGGAAAACAGTGTGGAGGTTCCTCAAAAAATTAAAAGCAGAACTACCCTAAAACCTAGCAACAGCACTACGAGGGATTTATCCAAAGGATATAGGACTGCTGATTCATAGGGGCACATGTACCCCAACGTTTATAGCAGCAGTTTCAACAATAGCCAAATTATGGAAAGAGCCCATATGTCCATCAACTGATGAATAGATAATGAAGATATGGTTTATATATACAATGTAATACTACTTGGCAATGAGAAAGAATGAAATCATGCCATTTGCAGCAACATGGATGGAACTGGAAGGTATTATGCTAAGTGAAATAAGTCAGTCTTTGAAAGACAGATATCATGTTTTCACTCATATGTGGAATTTGAGAAACTTAACAGAAGACCACGGGGGAAGGGAAGGGGAAAAAATAGTTTAAAACAGAGAGGAAGGGAGGCAAACCATAAGAGACTCTTAAAAACAGAGAACAAACTGAGGGTGGATGGAAGGGGAAGAAGAGAGTGGGGAAAATGGGTGATGGGCATTGAGGAGGGCACTTGGGATGACACTGGGTGCTGTATGTAAGCAATTAGTCATGCGAATCTATCCCCAAAACCAAGAGCACATTGTATTCACTGTATGTTAGCTAACTTGACAATAAATTATATTAAAATAAAATAATAAAATAAAATCAGAAAAAAAAACTTTTCATTGAACTAAGTGAATTAGCATTTAAATTGCACACTATATATATTACACATATCATATATAACATATATAATAAAATGGACATTGCATATAAACTATTTGTGGCTTCAGTTTGGGAAGAAGGCAGTATTTTTGCATCAGCTCCTTCCTGACTCCAGACTTGCCCAAGGACATGGCTTTGCTGTAGCCATTCTTAATGCACTAATGTGTCTGACACAGATCTCAACATTAGCAGCGGCAAGATATGTGGAAATATGTCAAACTTTTAACAATTATTTGTTTGGAATAATCTGAAGATAATAAAGCTTTTTAAAGAAATGTTTGAGACATACTTCAGAAATTATTGTGCACTCTATAATTATATGGTAATATAATGCCTTTATTAACGCATTTTGCTAAGGACAGTATTTTTATTTGACTGTATGTTTGATAGAGATAGTCACATACTTCAGAAAATAGATTACTTTGCAGATGAATAAGGTGGATTATTTCTGATCAAGAAGAGACTTTTTAAACTTTTTCAACCTATTGGGCAATTTCAGTTTTTCAGAATGAAATATAAAGGAAATCATCTCTAGATCAACTGGAAACAACCTATGCAGCTTATCCTCATTTTCCTCTGATTCCATATTTGTGAATTCACCTACCTGCTAAAATGTATTTGTAAAGCCCAAATCAATGCTAGTAGTGCAGTCATTCACGGACGTGAGCAGAGCGGTAAGAAAAGCCAGTTGCCTGACATGCACGTTCTCAGCTGGGGTTGAACAAAGCAAGACTATGCTTTCTTGTTTCAGCTTAGTTCAGCTCCCATACTGTAAACAGGTATCCCTTTTGCAGTTTATTTAGTGTCATATTTTTCACGTTTTTGTGTTTTGGGTTTGTTTTTTGTTTTTGTTTTGTAATTTAGCTGTTTAAGATGTCACCAAGGCATATAGACGAAGCATTGTCTAATGTTCCTGAATGCAAGAAGGCTGTGCTGGGCCTCACAGAGACAATGTGTGTATTAGATAAGCTTCATTCAGGTATGAATTATAGTGTTGTTGGCCATGAGTTCAATGTTAATGAATAAAAAATATATGTTAAAGTTTCTTTAAACAGAAACACATATAAAGCAAGGTTATATATTGATCAGTTGATGACAGTTAAGATTTTTTTTACTGTTTATTTTATTTTTGAGAGAGACAGAACATGAGCAGGAGAGGGGTAGAGAGAGAGGGAGACACAGAATCTGAAGCAGGTCCCAGGCTCCGAGCTATCAGCACAGAACCCAACACAGGGCTCAAACCCACGAACCACAAGATCATGACCAGAGCGGAAGTCTGACGCTTAACTGAGTGAGCCACCCAGACACCCCATGGCAAACATTTTTAACTAATAATTCACTCAACAAATATTTTTCAAGCACTGACATGTGCCAAGCACTTTATTAAACACCGATTAAGCCAAAATAGAAATGATCTTATTCTCAGAAAGCTTAGATGTATACTTCCTCTGGAATAAGTTACAGGCATTAATTAAATAATAATACAAATACATGTACAATTTCTCCTCACTTGCATGTTGAAGAACAGATGCACATAGCAGCAGCAAAATATTTATACTGAGATAGAAGAGAAGCTGGAGAAGTCTTTCATGAGGAGGTGACCAGGGCTGAGGTATTGAGGAGAAGTCAAAACTGGAGGTAACGAGGAGAAGAGAGGGCATTGTAGGCAGAGGGAGCACTGCTGAGAAGGGGAGAGGGTGCGTGGTGAGTAGGGGAGGCTGAAAGAAAAATGCTGTGGTAGAGTTCAGATGGTATGGAGAAGCATGACATTCTGGGCCTAGAGAAGTGCAAAGAAGATTAATCTTGTAGGATCTGTACTTAAAATGAAAGAAAAAAACTTAATAAAACAAACAAACAAAAGAGAAAGAAATGTCTTCATCTTGCAAGCCATGGGAGGCCTTTGAAGGTTTGAATTAGATGGCTGGGATGACTGGATTTGTGTTTTGGACAGATTGCTTATGTCTCAGGATGAAGAACATATTGGATAATGGCCAGTGTGGGTACAGGTCAGTCAGTTTAGAGGGGAGAATAGTGGATCAGAGAAGAAATGATAGGGTGAATGCTGGTGGAGATGAAAAGTGGAAGACCTGAGATATTCAAATGTGTGATGATAGCAACTGCTCTAGGAGGCAATTATTACAATTTTGTAGTTGAAGAGATTGAGTCTACAGAGGTTGAGTATTCTGTGATTGCAGAGTTCACAAGAAAAAGAGCAAGCATTAGAGCCCAGGTATTATGACTCTATCATTATAAGGCTTTTCAATCCCTTCACAGAAGATCCTAAAGTTAGAAAGTGAACAAGAGTGGTTAAACCTAATCTCCCCCCCACCCCGCCCTCCAATTCTACTCCGCACTCCCAACATTGAAAGACCTTGCTTATCAGTATTTGGAGACAAAGTAACCAGGACTCAGTTCAAGACTCAAGGTTTGAATAACTCCAGGGAACTCTCCATGACTGATAAAGTCAACTATGAATTCTGTATTTTTGTTTTATATGGTTTTTGGGTTTTTTGTTTGTTTGTTTGTTTTTGTTTTGTTTTTGTTTTTTATGAAAAGTGCATGAAGAGAAAAAAGATATTTACAGCTCATGTGAATATGACATTTTAGACATAAAAGGAATTTGGAGTTTTAAAATATTGGGGGATATACATTTTCATTTAAATTTTGCTTTTTATTTTTATTTTGAAAAACTTTTAGACTCTCAGAAATGTTTTAAGAATAGTACAGAAAGTTTCCATATATATCCAACATCCACTTTCATCTAATGCTAATGTCTTGCATTATCATGATAATGGTAATAACATCAAAACTAAGAAATTAGCAATGGTACAAAACTATAAATAAATGCAGACATTGTTCAGATGGGCCAAAATTTACACTAATGTTGATGATCTAATCCAATTTACCATATTGTATTTAATTGACATGTGTTTTTAGTCTTTCTCCATCTGTGACAGAGATTCATGTCAGAAGTTATTTTTCATATCCTTTATACTTTTGAAACGTTCTTAGGTATTTTGTAGAATGCCCCTCGATAGCTTGTTTGATACTTTTTCATGATTAGAATGAGGTTGTAGATTTTGAGGAAAAATACCACAGACATGTTGTTTCCTTCCTGTCACAACAAATTTGGGGTACATAATAGAATTATGTCTCATTATTGGAGATGCTAATAGTAACCTCTTGTTTAAGATGGCGTCTACCAGCTTTCTCCAGCGTAAAGTTACTCTTTTTTCCTCTCCATACTCTATGCAGTGAGTGACTCCAAGTCTAGCTCACCTTCAAGAAAGAGAAATTAAGCTTCACCTCTTGGGGAAAAAAAATGTGGACTTATGTTAAAATCACCAGGGTAATTAATAAATATTTTGGGGGAAAACTTTGAAACTTTTAAAATATCCTGTCTAAGGGGCACCTGGGTGGTTCAGTGAGTTAAGTATCCAGCTTCAGCTCAGGTCATGATATTGCAGGTTCGTTGAGTCTGAGGCCCAAGTCAGGCTCTGTGCTGACATCTCAGAGCCTTGAGTCTGCTTCGGATTCTGTGTCTCCTTCTCTCTCTGCCCCTCTCCCACTCACAGTCTCTCTCTCTCTCTCTCTCTCTCTCTCTCTCTCAAAAAAGTTAACAATAATAAAATAAAATAAAAATAAAAAATCCTGTCTCTTTTTAAACTTTCACCCACTAATACTAGTGTGTATTATTGGATCTTGCCTGCAGCAATAATTGTTGCATTATTCGAAAAGTGACTTTATTTCACTTCGTCCTTCCACTTTTATTAATTATAATTCTTTAAGGAATATCTGTAGGAAGATTCTTTGCTGTGTGATTTACTGTGAACAAACGTAACTGTACCTGTATTGTTCCTTCAGAAAAACAGCTGAAAACGTACAGCCTGTTATTTTTCAGGACTTTTCTGACTGGAATTGATATAGCCAAACCTTCCCCAATTGATTTGATGTGGGACAAGCTTGGTTCTAGTGCCATCAGCAAGGCTGGACAAAAACAGTGTCTCCCAGATGGCAAGGTGCTAAGCTGCTGTTGTTTCTGCAGGGGGTGGGGGTGTGGAACAAACATTAACGAAGTAACAGGGCTGCATCACCCAAGATGTTGCCTTCCTTCCTCGCATTCAGTATTCATTGCCATTGCATTGTGAAGAGGCATCATGTGGTTAACTGTGCACTTGTGAAAAGCAACTGAGGTGACATTAACTCCCAGAACAAGTACAGTGCATTCTAGAACAAACCTTAGTAGGCCCTACCCGGTTAATACAGACAATAAAATTCTCAAGGACAGAAAAAACTATGAATACTCAACTCAGGAGGGAAAAAAATGGGGAAAAAATGTTGTTTGCTGGTAAAACATCATACAAAACAACTACAACGACAGATCACAAGAATACATCTATGAAGGCATGCAATTTCCTGTTTTAATTAACTTTTTTTCTCTCCACCTAGTCTAAATGAATTGGGAAATAGATGTGTTGGAATAGCAATTATTTTTCTCTGGGAATGATGTACCAGGATGAATATTTTTATTGTCCTGAAATCTAGGACTGCTCATTCTGGGGGTGGAAGAAAGAAGTCCAAGAAAGGATTTAAGAAGGCCTCTGTGCAGAGTGTATAGGCTTTTATCAGGCCCTATAACACCTCTATGATGGAGAGAATTAGCAATGTTCAGACTGGCATGCCATGGGGTGGGGGTCTATGAAGAGATGGGGGCATAGAAAAAAGGAAGACATGTCTAAAAAGTACTAGATTTCTTATCTAACACTCTGTAAAGCTTCTGTTTCTTCAAGGAACACTAAAATAAAGCTTACACCACACTTTTCAAGTTGGTCTGATGTTTCTTTGACTTTGTTTCAAAGATTGGTTTCAAGAAAAGAATAAGCAATCCCATTTTACTTGGGCTATACAAAGATAAATTTTCCCAAGAACCTGATATGCTCCCCATGAGCTCACAATAAAATGGCCCCATTTTATTTACCCATAATCATCTTCCACCACTTTCCAGTATGGTTCTCCACTCCCAATGTGTTGTTTTCCTGAGGATTCTTTCGCAAATACCATTTCCTGTTTTGAGATACTCTCTTCTGTTTTTTTGGTAATAAGATTTAAACATTCTTCAGAGAGGTTGTAAGCATCATAAAAGCAGATAGTTTTCTTTGTCTTTGTAATCCCTTGCAGTGACTAGGAAAAGACCTGGTGTAGAATGGCCACAATAACTACATAATTTCAACCCGAACTTAGTTTTCCTCCTGAGGCCTATCTTTTTTAACAATAACCCATGTTGTTTAATTTTACTCTTTGAATTTACAGAGAATTTGAGTTTGCATTTTTTTCTGCCCACATAAATTGATTAGTGATTGGACATATATAGTCTACCTCCCATTAGAAAGTTAAGTACTAAATAGGTAGTGTTTGGTATGGCACCTGTCACCTATTAAGTATGCACATTTTTTTTTAATGGCTGAATAAACATAATAGATTCTTACACAATACTTGTTCACTTGACTTGGAAAGAACACAGATATTGGCTGAGCTCAAGTAGGTCATAAAAGAGAAATATTAGGATATCTTAGCATTCAAATGGTACACACTTAAGTTCTAAGCCTTCTTTTCCAATAGCTTCTTTTTCTCACTTTGTAGTTCTTCAATATGACATTTCTTCTCCTTATATGTACATTTCAAAACTGTTGCAACAAATTCTATGAGTCATGAAAATTATGAGGCATGACCCCATAAATATCACTAAAGGAAAGCAATTGTGAATTTTAGATACCTTTGCATAATACTCTGTAAAAAAAATGGACTTCTTTATCTTCCTAATCCACAACAGCGTATTACTCACAAACTTCTATTAATTCTCCTTCCCTTATATGTACAAAATTCATCTTTTCTCCATCCTTTCTGACCATGTTTGTTTCTGGAGCTCTCAGAGGATTACTGAAACAGCATTTTCACTAGATTTGTTTCCCTGAGTCTTACCCTTGTCTTATTTTCATTTTCCTTTTAGGAACCAGAATTTGCCTCCTATAAAACAAATCTACTCATGTTGATTCCCTGATGATGTTCCCATGTGTACCTATTGTTCTCAGGTAAGGTCATTCCAAGTCTATGAAAGTAAGTTTGACATTCACTTACAGATGGACAAAATCTGTTTGCTTATTATTTCAACATATATTTATTGAGCAACTACTATATCCCAGGAACTGCCAGGCAAATTAATCTACCTCTACCAGAGTACTTTGAGTCTAATTGCTTTCATCTTTATTGTGCTTACTATAACTTGTGAATACTTTGACCTAGGGTCAACTTCATGAGTCAGTTTTCCTATAATAGCCCTTATATCATTGTGGAGTTGTGAGGATTGAATGAGAAAATCCACATGGAATGCTTAGTGTCATTCCTGAGTCATAGGAAGTTATTAATAAATATTGCCTGTTACTATTGGTGTTTAAGAAACAGAACTGTCTAAAATCAATTGCAAAGAATGAAGTATAAATTTAAACCATAAATTTTAAACTAGTATATAAACTATGAAGAAAATGATTAAATTCAATTAAATATTTCCATTTAATAATCCATTAAACAATAAATTTAGTAAACACAAAATATTTAAAACTACATATACCTCAACATAATTTTTATATGTTATATATGCCCCAAAGTTAGGAAACATGTTTTGCAACTTTTTTTTTCTATCTGCAGATAAGAAAATAAAACAGAGCAGAGCAAAACAAAATGTCCAGACTATGGCTTCACATACATTTGATCTTATAAAGAAATTAAAAATTGTATTTGACCATATTAAATAGCTATGACCATTGCTCAGATGACAGCCAAGGCTATCAAAACTTCATAGAGGGGATGCCTCAGTGGCTCAGTCGGTTAAGTGTCTGGCTCTTGATTTTGGCTCAGGTCATGATCTCACGGTTCCTGGGATCAAGCCTCACATTGGGCTCTGCTCTGACAGTGTGGAGCCTGCTGGAATTCTCTCCCCAACCCCTCTCTCTCTGGCCCTCCCCCACTCACACCCTTTCTAAAAAAAACAAAAACAAAAACAAACCCAACTTCATAGAATCACAGTCTGAGGAGACTTCAAGCATAATCAAGGGAGTGCCACAGACCTACAAACTGTTTCTATAGTTGCTCTCAAGGTACTTACTCTCCCTATCCCCATGGAGTGTGGTAGAAAAGGCAAGCTAGTTCCTACCTGATGATGAGAATTTCTCTTCTCTTTCAAATATATTCTCCCTCTTCCTTCACCTGCCACTGCATTATCTCACATAGACACTGTTTCTCTCTAGGATTTTTGGCAGAAGTCCTCCAGTGCCAGTTTTTGTTTCCTAGCGTCTTCTCTCTGTATTAAACTCTACATTGATGGCAGGGGTATTTATTAATATAGTTTTATATCACATTCCTGCTTTAAAACCATCAGTAGCTTTCTACTGTCTTTGGGATGAAATCTAAGTCCTTCTAGTAAAGCATTAGTCACTCATAATTTGGCCCTGATGACTGGCCAGCTGTATACTGCACCACTGCCACTTTGTACTGATGTTACAATCTTTCCAAATAATTCGCAGGTTTCTAAACTTCCCCTGATATTTGAGGTCTTACCCCCTTTCTCCTATTCTGTGTGTGCGTGTTTATCTGCCTGACAAGCAAATAACATTATGCTTATTTCAAGAGTAAACTTTTGCAGTGATCTCCTTTTCCGACTCCAGCCTTAGTGAAAGTGACTTCATGTCTCAAGTGTGAGAGGGAAATGTTTTTGAATAGGTTTCATGCATTTGTCCCTGTAAGTATAATTGAATTGTCTCTTTAGGAAAAAAGGATAGGGGTATGTGTGTGTACATGTGTGCATTAAGTATACATCAGGTAGGGTTATATTTCCATAATCCCAACAAATCTTGGGATGCATTTCCCCATAATTAACATTGAAATGTGTAAATCCAGTCATGGAAAAGATTAAATAAGCCCATGCATCTCAAGCGCTCAGCACAGAACCTGAAACATACATAGTAGGCTTTTGGAAAATAGCATTTTTCTCCCCACTCAAGCCCTCCACCTAATGGGAAGGTCCCTGGACTGATTTGAATTTAAAATAAAGATAATTAAATAAAACCATGACCAAGTGGAAATGACCATGCTTAGTAGTAAGACAAAATAAAGTTAGTGGGCACAATTCAAACATGCTTCTGTTCACATTAAAGAAAAGGTGACTTCTTTAATTTGTATAAATTCCATGCTTTAATTTAGTAGACCCCTCCCTCCTGTGGTCAGTTGCTAGTGGGGCTTAGGGACAAAGAGATCTCTTTAAATGTAGCTCCTTTGTTTCCCTTTCCTTCACATTTAATAGTTTCTTTCAGATAAATGCCTCCAAGAAAGCATCCAGATGCTTTGGGTTTATGTGGACTCATCATTAATGGGAAGGAAGTCTCAAGTCCCCATATTGTTCCTGCGCTTTTCTCCAGACCTCTGCCTTCTCTGTAGTAGTGGGTCATCTCTAGACCGAAATCTGTTTCTATTGCACTGCTACCTTCTGAGATGCAGCCGATGGACGTGAGACGTGTTCTTTTGAATCGGCACACAGTGACATATCCTTGCTTTTTTAGCTTCTCCTTGGCTTTTACAGAAACATCTGCTCAGTAAGGTTCTTTTTCCAGGCTGTATCTGGGCTGACCACAAGTGGTCTTTGTGGCAAGCCATTTTGTCCCTTGCCACAGTGGACTCATATTAGGTATGCTAGCTTTGAACCGTTACATTTTATTTCCCCCTATGGCACTTTCATATCTCACAGGATTCTTTTCCATCCCTCATGGAAATCAAAGAAAAGTGGGAGTGCTGGTTCTCTTTAACATGCTGTTACCTTTTACTTCAGTGCAGCTACCCTGAGTTAGCATGGAACCATCTGCAGATCCTCTCCCTCAGCATTCCAAATGAGGATCCCAACAAAACCCTCTTTTGCTTTTGGCTTTTACCACCTCCTATCAAATTACACACATAAAACACACACACACACACACACACACACACACACACACACACACACTACTTAGGGATTCTGGTCCAGTGAAAGGAAGCGAGAATGTTCATGGTAGAGGGCTTACATTTAAAAGCTCCATCTCCCATATTCTTTCCATATTCCATGATACTATCAATCTACTTCCTGTAGCTATTGGGTAAGATTATATATTCTTCTTTCTGAAGTTGGACATAGAAGAGGAAAATTCTAGGCTTAGCTTCAATGAAGGATGAGAAGCAGGAAGAGAAATTGTTTCATTGATAAGAAAGCACCACTGGGTGGCATTTCAGGTATATTGTCCCTGTTACATACATATGCAAGGTAGTGGAACAGTGTTCAGGTTATAAAAAGATGGTCATGTGGGATGCCTAGGTGACTCAGTCAGTTAAGCACCGACTTGATTTTGCCTCAGGTCATGATCTCATGGTTCGTGAGTTCAAGCCCCGCATTGGGCTCTGCGCTGACAGTGCAGAGCCTGCTTGGGATTCTTTTTCTCGCCATCTCTTTTCCTCACCCAATTGTGCTCTCTCTCTGTCTCCAGATAAATAAGTGAATTTAAAAAGGAATTTTTTTAAAAGATGATCATGTGATTGGATAGCAAGGTTTTGGATATTAGTGGCATATGGGGATTGTAGCACTGCTATCAGTTTAGTTATTAACCGTCCATCCTAGTTCAAGCTGCAAATACTGACCATGTAAAAACCAACCAATCAATAAACAAGCAAACACATATGTAAACGCAGTCAACCTGGACACTTACTATTTTTCCCAATGGTTTACAAAATTCTTGTTTCAGTTGGCCTACCAGTGGATAAAAGAGACAGACCCATACAAAGAATAAGCCCTTGCATTATTTTACAAGCTACTTTTTATTATGTATTGTACACAGCTACAAAAGGTCACAGAACTAATTAGTGGCAGGTTTATGACAAAAATCCAATGCTCCTGACTCACTAACCAAGATTTTTTTATCTAGGTAAATTTGTGACTACTTTCTCTTTCTCTCTCTCTCTCTCTCTCTCTCTCTCATTCTCTCTCTCTTTTTCAATTTCACTATGTACAGGTTAAGATTTTTCTTTCTTCATTTCATTAAATATCAAAGTACATGGCTGCCTATGTACTAAATGTTATCTACTTGGAAATCTAGTTCCTGTTAGATAGGCTCCTATGGTAAAATCCTGGAAAACTTTATTTTTGTCTCCTCATGTAAAAGTAGTAGTGGTAAATAAAACAACATAATCATTATGATTTACATGTTTGTTCTATTAAAGAACAATTTAACATAAAGAATTCAATAATGTATCTTCTATAAACCCAGTGACCTTTACATATTTTTTTCATAAATATGTAGGAAGATAAAAGGTACTGTCTTTATATTTAAGCGCTGGTATGGAAATTTTAAAACAGTGTATTTAATAATAAATCTTACTGAGTTTCAAAACATATATAGTATATTTCTTTTGAAATAAAAATGGGTTATTTGTATATGCTTGTATGGACTGATTGTAGGTATTGGAACGTAAAAGGCCGTATTCATGTTATCATATGCATGATCTTATGTGTGCAAAAAGAAGAAAGATGAAAAGATAGAAAAAGAAAAACTGTCTGATGTTGTTGAATTAAATTAGAATATAATTATTACTTCATGTCTTCACAAAAGACATTTTGTAACATTTAAAATTTCTGCTAATTGCACAAGGTACATTATCATGCAAAAGAATGTTAGTGAAGGTTGAAAAGGACAAACCAACTATTCTCGTACATCACCATAATTATGCAGCCCCATGTTCGAACAATTACATTTATGTAGACCCACTGTTAAAATCAATGTTACTTGTACAGCTAGTCCTTAATCAATGAAATCAGTCAATTTACCATGGTCACATCCTTCTTCTTAATTAAGACAGTGATATCTCTGGAGCGCAGGGTCTCAAAGAGATAAATAAGTACAGAGGTTGGGAAATGTCAAAGAGGTGACTCCCCGATTTTACTCCTGACGAACTTGGGAGGAAATAAGACAGTTCCTTCAGTTCAGGGAAGCAGCACAATCTTCTAAAGAGATGGCTTAGCATTCATTAAGAAAAGAGCAGGTAGTAGTGTCTGACAGAAATAGCACTAATGAGCAAAGAAGGTTTTCAACATGCATATCCTTCATAGTCATACGCTGAATTATGAAGGTTGTGCCACCTAAGCCAATTTTAATTAGAATAAGCATGGACCTCTTTGGACAGTTAGCCTTTCTTTCCAAAATCCATTTCAATATGGTGTCATTTTGTTGTCATAATCAAAATGGCAAAGTGATGGAATAACCTACTTAAAATGTCTGTGGCGCTAAAGCAGATATGGCAAACATCCTCTAATGACACATGTAATAAGGGTATTACCTGGAGGACGTTGACAGTATGCTCCGTGTTGTCATTGGGGCAGAATAATGATAGAGGTGACAACAGAGGTCTTCAAAGAGCCAGTTTCACCTCTCTGTCCCACCAATGGACTGTAAAAGTATCATTTATTGGGGAAAAAAATTAAAAGAAAAAAAACAGCTCTATCAAAAATAGAAAATGTAGATATATCACATTGATTTTTTTTTTATTTCACAAGGCATGCTATCTCTGCACTTTCTGGCTGGTATTAGACATCTCCCGTTATCCTAAGAGAAGCCCTTGTCACACTATATGAACATAAAAGAGAGAAAAACAATGAATACATAGTATAGGTGCATTTTCCTTAAAAATACACATTAACATTTTCCTAACAAATCCAGTCTAGGTTTATCTCTATAAATGAGATAATTATTCAAGTCAAAGAATGGAAAGAGAACTTAAAATAAAAAACTTAATTTCATACTCCAGGCATGATTATATAAAGATGAACATAAAGAAGTGATAATCCGTTTTTGTTTTTCTGGTGGCAAGTGACACATTGCAGAATTATATAGGACAATTAATGTATAATGATGTCACAAATTTGAACAAGTACCCTGTGTCATACTTATCAGCCAATATTAACTGAATATATGCTGAAAAATTTTTATCAATAAATATCATTATCATAAGTTTTCTCTTTCTTTTTGTCTCTTACATTTCATACTCGAATAAATACATACATTTTTAAATGCATAAAATTGCATTGCTTTTAAAAAAAGGAAAGGTGTGCTTATATCAGTCAGTATTTCTATAAAGGCTTTTTTCTTTTTAATTTAATTTTGTAACAAAAAAGAAAGTGACTGTAAAAAACAGAAAATTTATAACAGTTTTTTACATTTGTGTCATTGGTTTTAAACCAAACTAACTTTGATCAAAAGTTATTTCTTAGATCATGTACATTCTAATAACAATTCAGTTGTATAGCATTAAATGCCTGGGAAAAACTTTACTTAGGAGTGCCATTCTCTCTGCTAGCATCAAAAACCATTCATAGGGAAGGAGCCCAACCAATTAGAAGGCAATAATATCCAGTGAGAGTTACATACAAACTCAAGAGGCCTCATACATAAATATCTAAATAGTGAAAGGGTGGTCAGTGGCTAGGATATGTACCTAGCAAGAGACTCAAAGCCCTAAGACAACTCTGATAGAAGCTACTAAGAGGCAAAGAAGATAGGAAGGATTTAAATGCATTCAACAGAGTGCACTTGAATGGAAAGAAAAAAAAAGGCAAAAAGCAAGAGAGGAAAGGAAATATAGTGGTGTAAGGGTCAGACATCATATAATTTATAAATTGTTAATACAGGTAAAAGTAATACTGTTTATAATTCTAGTCTAGTTAAATGTTTTTCTTTCATTATAATCTTCATGGAAAAGATAAGCAACCAGTAGTAGTAAAGTAATCCATTTTACATTTAAATTTCTTAATCTCAGGCTGAGTCAAAAAACTTTACTATCTATTATTAATTACCTATATCCACTTGGGACCCACTAAATAGGTGGACCTGGTACTAAAGAATTTCCTGAGTAGCCATTAACCATGTGGAAAGGAAAAAAAAAAAAGATTCTAATCATAGAACATGCCAAAAGCTGAAAACTTAATTCTGAAAAAAGAGACACACAAAATAGACTTGTGTTCATATATATGTATACTTACACGTATAGACATACATGTATATACAGGAGTGTGTAAATATGTGTGTGTGTATATATATATATATATATATATACATATATACACACACACACACATATTTCTGTGCTTAGAACTTTAAAGCTAGAGACTGATGAATAACCCATCTCTACCCACTTTCACCATCTAGCAACAGAAGTAGACCTGTGTCATTTGTTAATTTGAAGAAGATGCTAAGTGTCTGTGAGAGGAAGCATACAAATATGTTGCTACCACATGAAGAAAGACCTATTTAATTGTCAATCAGGCACATTTGTGTTAGTACTAAATTCCTATTTAAATAATTAGTTAAAATGCATAGTCAAGTAGAGAGCAAATTACAAGTTTTTATGAGATTTAGAGAGATAGCTTCATACTTAATAGCTAGACTTGTAATTTTCATGAGAAGAGACTGGATAAATCAGTTTGTGTACTTTGGGCCCTACTGTGCTCAAGTAACGCAGTTTCTGAACCCAATTCACAATGCAGTCTCTGCAATACTTCTTTAGACAGGCAGTCATTTTAACTCTCTGTAATGAGTTTTGTTACTAATACAAATAGAACCATCATAAAACAAATAACCATATAACTGATTATTATGTATATATATTTGTGATATAAGTGAAAAATATCTATTTGATTCCATGACTAATCAATTCCATTCACCCTGGGGGAGTAGTTGTTTTAAGGTCACTCAAGAAATGCTTGAGGAAAGATAAAGTCACATTAAGCAAAAGAGAGACATTACCCCATCACTCAACACTAACAAATCATTTTTGGCTAAGGGATGCAGCAATCATGGGCAAAGCTTGTGGCCATGCAGGAAAGGCATCCTGTTGGGCCACTGCTACAAAAAATGATACTTCTATTATATAGTATTCCAGGCTGCTGGATAGGTCTCCAAAATCTTTCCCACCACAAAAGTGACAGTTCCTAAGAAAGCCATGCATTTCTGTTCTATAGCAGCTTTAGTCCTGGACAGGCAGGAAAATGATATTCTCTCTCCCTAAGGAGTCTGCTTAGCAGGACTCCTGCCTGCCAGAAGAAGAGAGCTGATTATTTCCATCCGTCTCCTTTCTCTTTTTCATCCTGTTTGTCTCTTTAGTAAATGCACTTGAGGAGACATTGATTTTTTTTTTTTTTTGTGAGTGTGGAATACAGTACAATAGCATTGTATCACCTGATACTATAATACCAAATTCACTTACATTGTATTTCTCGCCAAATAGACTCTTCCTTCCTCTGTTATCCCAATGCTGGATGTGTACATCTTTATAAGGATCTATAATCTAAAGACAACAGGCCAGATTAGAATAATCTGAGGGTGATATTGAAGTGGATGCTGACAATATAAAATGGTTGATTCATAATAACAGGAATACTTGTTGAGTAATTCTTAGATCACTTGTTGATTGTAACCCATGGTCACAATTATATGTACAAGTAAAAGGAAGCTAACAGTCATACTTTTATCATTCAAAAACTATTATGTGGCAAGAAATGACTGGTTATCAGTAGCAAAGAAATAGAAATCATTCAGAAGTTGAAAAGCTAATCCACATAAAAATAAAGATATAAGAGATGTATTTTATTAATTTATTATCTCTTATGTGAGGCCATAATATAAAAGAGGAGAAACCATGGAATTATATTATTTAAGAACAACAATGAAGTTGATTAAACGTCAATTTTTGTTCCATTTTAGGGACAAGAAAATGTAAATAACTTCTAAATATCAACAATATTTAACTAAAGAGATGATTTTCTAACCATAAAATTGATGATTTAAATGAATCAGTGCATCTCTCAAATATATCTTAATCATTAGAAGCCAGAAAATTTCACCACAATATTTTAAGTCTTCCAAAAGCAATCCCAACATCGGCCTATATCATGTTTTTCTGAGTTTTCTTATTGGCAATACCTTCCCGGTGCTGTCATGTCATAAGGGAATGGTTGTTAACACTGATTCTAAAAATGAATGCAATATTCTTCGCTCCATATAGAATTTAGAATTTTTATATCAATCCTTACTTAATTCAAATAGAAAATACATTAACATTCATAAGCATTATGATATAGATATGTTAACATAGACTCAGGTGTACATAGGTTTTCGAATCAAAGAGGCTGAGTTTGGAATGAAGAGCCAGCCTCCTCTTTACCAGCTCCATGTCTCTGAACTATTTCACCAGCTCTAAGGCTCGCTTTCTAGTCTGTGTAGTGGGGATGATGCCTCTCAGGATAGTGGTAAGGGTCAATGAGATGCATGTCAGGAAAATTCATGGCACAGAAAGTGCTGAGTAAAAGGTAGAATAGATTTGCATGAATGTAGCAAAATTATTGTGAAAAGTCATCTATTGATGTTAGAGCCTTGAAGAAGTAGATTTTGTTGAATAATTATTTTTCAGTAATTAGATAATGAACATTTATACAATTGGAAGATCCCTTCTAAGTTCTTGCTTATAGAACCTATTTACCCAATAAACAGGAAAATACTTTTTATAGATCAACCCGAATTTCTAAATTACAAGAAATCCTGAATTATCAAGAATCACAATGCATTTTAAAACTAATTTTTTTCATTCAGCTTCTTAAAAGGATAGTAAATTAAAATAATTGTGGAGAGGAAAGGAAAGATTAAAATGTATTTTCAAAGCACTATTGGGTGCAGAATGGTGCCTGGGTTCATCAGCTATCTTTGGTGAAGATAAAGAATAATACAAGTAAAATATACAATACTCTTGTTTCTATAAAATTCCTGCAATGTATTGACAGGCTTTTAAAAAATCAAAACACTTTCTATCATAAAAGATTAAAAAATGAAACAGACTGAATACACTTAAAGAAGAGAAAGATTTTTGAGATTCAGATTCAGTATTATGTTTAACTATTCTAAATCTATTTGCTTCGGTATTCAGAAGCTTTTGTGATAGGATCAGAAACTGTGAAATGGAAATTGTAGTGATTTAATATTTGGAAAAATTATAATAAATGTAAAAAATAGTCAGGATATGTTTTCACAGTGCTTTCTGCAAAGAAAGAGAATTAAGAAGAAAAGCCAAGAAAGCTTCAGGGATTAGAGAAGATATTTTCTAAGTTTGAAAGCAGATGTTGTACCATATGTGCTTACCTGTTCTCTTTTTATTCACTTTGGCTGGATCATTACCAACCTGTCTTGTTTTTAATCCAGTAGAATCACTGACTGAATAACCAATTATTTCACCTCTTTATAATGCAGCTAACTATGACACAATGTTCCTGGAACAGATTATAGGCAAGAGAAGGAAAGGAATGAATTAGAAACTAACATAAACATAATAATGAGTTTTCAATTTCCTCATACTGTAAAACAATTTTGAAAACAAAAACACTTTGTGTTTTTTTGCACTTTTTCTATTTTATCTTGTATATATTAAGAGTGATATTTAATGCTTCACATGAAAGAGCACATATAAAATTGTCTTCTCATGTACATGTGTGATGCATTTTATAAGATTCATATAGATAAAAATGTTAAAAAATCCAATAAATTCTTGTTGAAAGTTTTAGAAAGCAATAGATTTTTTCACTTTTTAGAAACTACTTGTGCTAAAGAATCATCTCAGGAAATAGTTATGTCACAGAATCTACCTGAAATAGACCTGAATCACTTTGCCAAGGGACAAATTGTTTCAAGGAAATATACATAAAAAAGACCGAATTGCAAGCAAAACATGCTGTAGCAAACACATGTGAAACAATTCTTTCAGATTTTTTAAATAAGCATTTTTGTTAAAATATTAAACATGTGTATTAACATATACAAGTAAGAAGCATACAGTTTAAAAAATGTACATGCAACCAAATCAACCAATAAAACATTACCTTCAGCCCATAGTCACCCTTGAGCTACTACTTTCCAGTTTCTACCTGCCCATACCCCAAAGAAAACCATCTTCTGCCACAGCAATTAATTTCATCTGCTTTTTGAATGTGACAGAAATGGAATCACAGATTGTATACTCTTGGTATCTAAGTTTTTTCACTGAACATTATTTTTTTTTTAAGTTAAAATTTTTCCATGATTCCTCCAAATGTCTCTGTTCATCTATATTTAAAGAAATTAGATTGAATACTTTTGGATCTTTAGTAGAGTTCTTTTTTTTAGACGATCTTTTTTTCTTTTTTTCTTTTTTTACATTTATTTATTTTTGAGAGACAGAGCATGAGTAGGGGAGGGGCAGAGAGAGAGAGAGGGAGACACAGAATCCAAAGCAGGCTCTGAGCAGTTTCCAGGCTCGGAGCCATCAGCACAGAGCCGGACGTGGGGCTCAATCCCACGAACCGTGAGATCATGACCTGAGTCGAAGTCGGACGCTCCACCGACCGAGCCACCCAGGCGCGCCCCCCCCCCCCCCTTTTTTTTTTTTTTTTTTTTTTTGAGAGTGAGAGAGATAGAGAGAGAAAGAGACAGAGCATGAGCAGGGGAGAGGCGCAGGGGAAGAGAGAGAGAGAATCTTAAGCAGCCTCCACACTCAGCACAGAGCCCAACTTGGGGCTTAATTCCACAACATTAGGATCATGACCTGAGCCAAAATCAAGAGTTGGCCTCTCAACCGAATGAGCCACCCTGGTGCCCTTGGATCTTTAGTAGAATTTGTATATTCAGAAAGCATCTCTTTTAAAAAACCATTACCTCATGAAATGTAATAGCAATTTCAACTATTTTTTAACTTAAAATGAGTATAAATCTTTTACATATAAAATGAAGGCTAACGAAGTTAAAGATGCAAATATTTTTGAAATATTTTGAAAATGAGTACAATGCAAAAGCCACATAGGAGATGTTTGAAAACATGAAATGGACAAGCTGTTAAAATTAGTTGATGATAAAATCAAGGAGAGTACAAAATGACAGATATTTCTCTAACCCAGTGCAAAGTTTCAAGTCCCACCCCAGATCTATGGAATCTGGAAACTGAAAGTGGGCATCCAGTCTTTTAGGTGTTTCTAGTACATACTACACTTTAGGAAGCAATGCTTCTATTCTACAACTTTCAATTCACCAGATATTTTTGTTTCCATCTGTTTCTTCTTAGAATTATTTTTTAAAATTTATTTTTGAGAGAGAGAGAGAGGCAGAGAGAGAAAGAGAGAGAGAATCCCAAGCAGGTTCCACACTGCCAGCACAGAGACTGATGATGCAGGGCTAGATCTCACACACATTGAGATCATGACCTGACCAGAAATCAAGAGTCAGATGTTTAACCAACTGAGCCACCCAGGCACCCCTCTTAAAATTATTTCTAACCAACATTTCCAAAAATCGCAGTAGCAATATGTGACTATGGGCTCCTTACACTGACTCTGGGTTTCACTGCTTCTTCAGTTACACCTTCAGGCATCTTTGCCTTTAGTCTTTTCCTTCACTCATATAATAAATTATTATATCATATAATTATTATATCATATAATAAATAGGTATTTTTTCTGTGGTTACTGTAAGAATGTACCACAAATTTCATGGCTCAAAACAACCCAAATTCACTCTCTTAAATTTCTCGAAGTCATAAGTCCAAAATCAATGGGCTGAAGTCAAGGTATCAGCTGGGGCTGGTTTCTTCTGGTGGCTGTGAGGGAAGAATCCATTTCCTGACTGTTTCAGGTTCTAAAGGTAGCCTACATTCCTTGGCTCAAGGATTCTTTCTCTGATCATCTTAACTGGTTGCCTCCATCATTTCACATCTCCTATTATTGCTTTTGATAGTGCCGTGTCCCTTCTATAAGAACCTTTGTGATTTCAGTGAGCCATTGGATAATCCAGGATAATCTGTCTGCCTCAAACTCCTTAACTTAATCACATTGGTAAAGCCTCTTTTGCCATGCAACTATTTTGCCATGTAAGTATTCACAGGTCCTGGGAATTAGGACATGGACATCACTGTTTTATCACATTATGCAAGTGAGCTTATGTTCTAGAGAATAAGATGGACTTTGAGGGGGTAATGGAAAACTCTCTTTTCTCTTCAATCCATTATAAAATCTTGCAAAGCAAGGTTAATTTTCATGTAGCTAAATTTTAACTAATTAAATTACAATCTTGAGGAGAGGTAGAAAAGTTAATGCATTTGCTAATTCATTTTACTAATAGGTCTTTTGCAGTTACTAGGTACCAGACATTGTTCTTGAGGTGCTTAAAGTTGGGTGATGAATACAGAGGGTGATTACAATGGGTGTGAAAAGTGCCATTAGAGAAAATATGGTGAAGGTACATAAAGCAGTATGTGGATTTCTATAACGCTCAGTTAGTGTGAGGCTGGGGGAGGTGAATGCTCAGCTGAAATCTGAAACATTCGTTCGTATGTGTTGTGGGAGCATTCCAAGAATCTGGAACAATTTGTTGTAGGAGTCTTAATACCAGGAGTCAGGTGTGTTCTAAGAATATCAAGTACTTCTATGAATGGAGGTTAGCAGATAGGGGAGGAAGTAGGGAAATGACACTAGAGAAATAAACAGCTGCCATCAAAAATGGCCCAGTAAAATAAATGAAGAAGTTTGAACTTTAAACTGAGGACTAAGATGAGAATTTAAGCATGGGGATGACAGAGTGACATCTGCATTATGAAATGTAACCTGGACTACTTTGTGAAGGGAAGATTGAAATGTGGCAGATCCAGATGTGGACAGAGACTGGGGATAATCTACATGAGAGATAAAGGAAGTTGGGAACTATCATGAGAATGAGGTAAAGAGGGTAAAACTGGTGGAAAAGAAATGCACATTACCAGCTAGGATCGCCAGCATTCTGTGTTGGATAAACTGTATCATGAAGAAGAAATGCCAAAGGGAAATTGTTGATTTCTTGAGTAAGTGTCTAACTGAATATATGATGATGTAATTAATCAATATACGAAGCAGAGTGGAGCACAACATTGGGGAGAGATGACAGCATAATGTATGTTATTGCGCAATTGTACTTGGACTCTTGTCCAACTAACAAACCTTCCAAATATTAGTCTTCCTTGGTCTCTCTGTTGGAAGTTTTTCATCTTCTGTACTTTCAGTACTTTTTCCTTTGTTCTTTCATTTTATTAATTCCTGCACTTTGAAATTTATATACAAATATACTAAAATATAAGTTTCTTCGGCATAGTATCTATATTTAGCTCATATTTGTAATTCCACAATCCCTAGCTTAGAATTTTATATCTAATAGGCAATGAATATTTGAAGATATAAGCTTATTGTCATGACCAAATGCTATATAAAGTCAAATAAATATATGTGAGAGAGGAATTAGACTTTGGCCCTGACCTTGTGTTGATTAACATCCAGTTCAAGAGGTTTGCTTCTACAGTAGTCACAGACACTATTTTTGAACATTGGAAATGTCTGAAATTATTTTGAAACTTTGAGATAGTTTCATTTGCTACTGTAACATCATCTTCATTAGTGCTTTATGTTTCATATTTGAGGTATAATCTTAGCCTATATACATTTGCATTACTGTCAAACTACTTTACAATTTCAATTTGAATGAAGCATAATCAACACATTCCTTGTCTTTACACTTCATAGACTGCTTCATGTAGGGGAAGAATCATACACTCTGGAGAAAGACAGAGCTAGGTTTAAAGACTACTTTCCTACTTATTAACAGTATGACCTTGAATGAACTGTCTAATATCTCTGCAACTGCTTCTTCACATGCAAGATGGAATAATACTACATATTTCATAGGGTTCTTATAAGGATTGAAAATAAAATATACGAAATTCTATAACTGTATATCACAGATATCAATAAAATAATTTATTATAATAGGCTTATATTTTTTTAGTACTTGATTCCCTCTTTGAAAACAAACACACATACACACACACACACACACACACACACACACAAACTTCTCCCAGCTTTATCTGTGGAACACAGAAAAATTTCGTTATAAAAATACATTTAAGTCCATAAAACTTGAACTGGATTCTAATTTCTAATTTTCAGGCTATTCTTCCTTGAATATATAATCTAATAAAAATTGTTGCACTGATGCCTGTGCCATCTGATGGATAAAATCTTGGAAAAAGGAACAGTGTGTTGTTTAAATAAAACATCAGACTTAGGAGAAAAATAACAATACAGGAAGTCATTTTAAAAACCTATCAGGGTATAATTCTTAAAATTTTAGCTAACTTTGCTTCTTTCACTCAAACAGGTTATAATGTTCAAGGCTATAGTGTGATCTATTGCTGAGTTAGTAATGACAGTCAAGTTTGCCAACACAATCACTGCACTACATTATCTAAGTCATTGCTCTGTAAAGTGCTTTGGGATACCTTGAGTATGAAGGGCCATATATCAAGTATATTATATTTTATTCTATATGGTACCTGAGTTTTAGCAATGCATATTCAACAAGCTGAATAAAAAGACTTCTAGATGTACTTTATTAGTGTTTGTATGCATTCACCATAAGTATAGGCTCAACTCTCAACTTGAGCTAAAGAAAAGCAATTATGTTTGAGAGAGAAAGACAGACAGAGAGAAAAGAATCTATCCTAAAGGTAGAAACTCCAACTAAATATGCATCTCCCTAGCATCCCTGACCTCCAGATTTACCTTCCTCTCACCTGTCACTCAGAAACCTAAATTGGTTTCCTTTCCATGCAGGAGTGATATATCAGAGCAGCAAACACATCAGAATCATTTATCATTGTTTCACTCTCAGATCCTAACACTGTACTTCAGTGAAGGAATGAATGAAGGAAGGAAGGAATGATTTCTGCTGCATTATATCCTTACTATATTTTTTTCACTGATACTTTTTTAAGTAGTATTATAAATTTTGGTAGATAGCTTTTCCACACATTAGGGATGTTTTCAGACCTTATCATGGTAAGACTTTTGCAAGGAGGAAATATCCCAGAAGATGCTATGTAGCATTTAGAATTCTCAACTTTTGCTGTATAGGGTTGTCTTTCAGGAAAAGTGACATTCATTGTACTATACATACACATTAAAATATACCCCTAACATGTAGAAATGTTAACTGTTTTGGGTAAGTTATTATCAATCAACACATATGAAGGGATTGTATAGTAGAATATATACAAACATACATACTTATATACACAGAAACATATAAACTTGCACTAAAATAAATTAGCACATGTGTCTTAGAAATTAAATAATATTCCTTTTATTCCATATTTTGATTTTGACACATTAGCTTTCTTTTACTTATGAGTGCAGGATCTGAAAAATTAGATTTTCCATTTATTTATGCATTCCAAAGATATCTCTTTAGTATCTACTGTGTGCTAGGCCCTATGAATATACAAGTATCATCAATGCTTAACCAATTGAATAGATGCCCAGAAACAAAGAAAAAACAAAAATGATAATAAACTCAGTTAAAGGATGAAATTTTTTTTCAGGTATTGGGTTATATGAATTATTCTAAGTATCAGCTTACGTAGGTGAAATAATAACATGTGGTTTCAGAGTAGAAATGGATTTTTTATTCTGAAAAAAATAAGTTTAAAATTGGTACTAATGTACTAAATAGTATGTACTAAAATGTCACTTATCTTCTGACCACTTTTGCCCATTGATCAGTGTCGATGATGTACTCAGAAGAAAGAACTTATACAACATTGTCATGGTCTTATTAAGTTTACTATTTAATTGTAGAAATGAGTTGTCTTGATCTTATCTAAATTGGCACTGCACTGAAGATTTAAAAGAATGGTATTTTCAATAACAGGTGCATTTTCATCCATTAAAGTAATGAATCTTGACCCTTACCTCTAATCATGCAGGAAAAGAATTCCAAATAATTTGTGTATCTAAATATGTATTATAAAGCATTAAATTTTCTCTAGTAAAACATAAAGGAAAAATATTGAAGAACTTGGGACATGTAAAAAATATCAAAACAATGCACAGAGTGCTTATTCCAAAAGAAAAAATATATAAATTATGTTTTACTAAAATGAAGAATTTTTTGTTCATTAAAAGACACCACTAAGAGAGTAAATACTCAAAGCACAGTCTGGGAGAGAATGTTTGCAACATTCATATCTTTTAATATTTTATTGGTAGATTTTAACTCCAACATCCCTCCTATTCTACTTATTATCATAGTGTAAGTTCTTTTTTAAGTGAAGTGTATTTTAATTTTTAAGGTAAAAGTAGAACCCCTGAAAAGCTATATTATTTTTTAAGTTAACATTTTTGCAGTAATATGTCTCCTAAATATATCTTACATAAATATTAATTTTTATAGCAGTTGCACAAATTTTATTTTATATATATTTTACAAATGAGTTATAGGTGTTTATTTCTCAGTTATATGCTTTATGAACACAAATCCATAGTCCCAGGAACCAGATGTCTCATTCCAGGATTTTTCTTTTTTAAAATACTTTATACAGATTTCCTGAGAATAAGCAGACAAAAAAGTTTTTGCCCTCCTCATCATTACCATTAATAGCATAATTTGAATCTCTTAGGTTGAAATTAAGCCTGTACTATAAATTTGGAAACTGGGCCTTCAATAATCAGCAATGATAAATAAAATCAGACTCACTATATCCTTGTCAGTAATAAGCACATATCCATTGAGTTGTGAGTCCATATTGATTGTTCTAAAACATCTTGTTAACCATGAATATTTTTCTTGGAAGGAAATCTGTCTTTCTGGAACCTGCCTGCTGTGAGTGGTGTCAGATATAGACCAGTTGGTAGTGTGGCAATGATCCCCAAACTGAAAAATAATTGGGTATGTCTTGAAAATATATGGATTATTACTAATTAAAAAGTTACATCTTATAAAATATTAATATATTTTGCACAAAAATGTAAGTTGAAGAAGTATAAGGTAAAATACGAATAGAAATCCTGCCCATTGGGGCACATTTATCTCTATTTGAAGACCACTGACCTATGGCTTTGCAAAACAGTAGGTTACCCTAGTTTCTAGAACGTTACTAGAACAGTCTATGTGATTTAGGCTTATCTTTGTATTCTTTTAAAAAAAAATTTAATGTTTATTTATTTTTGAGACAGAGCATGAATGGGGGGAGGGTCAGAGAGAGAGGGAGACACAGAATCGGAAGCAGGCTCCAGGCTCCGAGCTGTCAGCACAGAGCCCGACGGGGGGCTCGAACTCATGAACCACAAGATCATGACCTGAGCCGAAGTCAGACACTTAACCGACTGAGCCACCCAGGCGCCCCTCTTTGTATTCTTTTTTAATTTTTAACGTTTATTCATTTTTGAGAGATGGGAGAGAGACAGAGTATGTGTGGGAGAGGGGCAGAGAGAGAGAGAGGAAGACAGAATCAGAAGCAGGCTTCAGGCTCTGAGCTGTCAGCACAGAGCCTGATGCAGGGCTCGAACTCACAAACCGTGAGATAATGACCTGAGCCGAAGTCAGACGCTTAACCGACTGAACCACCCAGGCACCCCATTTAGGCTTATCTTTAAAGATACACTTCCTTCTTCACCCTATTTTTACCTGTCTCTTTTCTCTTCTATTCATATACATATACAAACATGTGATCTAAAATTTCTAGTGTGAATAGCTAGTTCAGGACAAGTCTACCTAGTTGAAATGCCCCAGATGAGAAATGGTTATAGCCAAGAATAAGCACTTTGGGAGAAATACATTGTATTAGCTCAGATCTAAATCATAGATTCATCTCAGTGATGGTTTTGATGAACAAATGCTATATATTCACGTATTTTCACTGAATTGAAGTTGAGCCACAGGGAAATACATATATGTATATGTATATATATGATATATGCATCAATTATAATTAATAATAAAACCTATTTTGGTGAGCTTTTTTTCATGTCTCTGGTGCATTCCCATTGGGTTCTGTTTTAGGTTCAGTTAGAAATTGCACCAGGAAAAGTCAGACATCGATCTTGTGCTGCATTAATTGTAAGTTGAGCGGATGGCTGCACATCTTCAGTATCCTTTTTTTAATGTTGTCATGGGTGTCATCTCTGTTTCCAGCTTTTTGGTTTTATTGCAGTTTTATTTTCTGTAATTTTCTTGAAATGCGAAAGATATAGTTCTGCTGTGATAAATGAGATGGGGAACCCATAGCTCAGTCACTAGTTTGTTCATAGATTGACCATTGAATGTAAAGTATGTGATGCTAAGAACAATTTTGATGAGATCCATTGTTGAATGTGCAATGATTCATTCCTCTTTGTGAAGTTGCTACCTTTATGTCTTAGTTCTGCATCATTTTTCATGTTTCTCTTTTAATAAGTATCTGGAAGGACAAAAATCTCCCCAAAATATCACCTAAACTGAATACAATGAGTGATATCCACTAAACATAGCAACAATACATATATTATTATATTGATTAAATTTCTCAGTTTTTATAAAAATTTACAATATAGTTTTTAGACAGAAACAATTCTGTGTTTAACTTGTCATAGTTTGCTAAGTCTTTTATGCCTATACTTAGAGAACTTATCTTTGATAAACAATACGAAGTATAAAACTCAGATATAATCTTATTTAATATGATTCAGTGCAAAAGGCACTATTTCTCTGAAATGAAATATACAGTACTTTATTTGAAAAATTAACTTTCCTCCAAAGACCAAAGTCACTGTTTCTATCCTCTAATTAACATACTCCAATAAATTTGACTTACTGATAGTCAAGCCATATTCCACTGTCAGAAAGAAAAAAAACAGGCCTCCTGTAATCAGTTCATAAAAAGAAAAATAAGATATGTAAATGTTCATTTTACACACACACACACACACACACACAAATATTTTTTCATTGCTAAGGCCTTGAGGCAATTAGTAATGCCAATGTAAGTCAGAGGTAAATGAGAAAAAGAAATAAAACAGGGAAAATGCAAAAGGTATGTGGAGATGCACTTTAAAAAGCTGCACCAGGGAAAGTCATCAGAAAATTCAAGAAGTCTTTCTCAGTGGATAGGCAAAGACACTGTCTATGACTATGTGGAAGAAAGGATCAATGATGATAAATTGGGAAAGTGTAGGTGATTCTTTGTTGAATTGATAATTGGTATGTTGAATGTTAACGAACAAAGTTTGATTTACCCAAGAAGTGAAACAAATAATCAACACAGAGATTATTTTATTTGAAAACATACAGACTTGCATTATTAAAATTTCAAAATGATCTTTATGAAAATATAAATTATGTGAAAATTTTTACAAACTAATTTTGTGGAGAACCAGTTAGCCTCCAATAAGAAATAATCTCTATGATGAATAGAGAAGCAAGAATGCCTGGAATATTTCCCTTTATTTTCCTATTGTCTTCTCACTAAATGCTTAGTTTATTAGCATGCAAGGTGTTCCAAGAGTTCAGAGAATTTCTCTAGGCATTGCTTCCTCTATATTTCTTGCTATGATCCTGTACTTCAATTTCTTTCTTCTTTTTCCTCATTGTTTCCTTTATTTTAAGTTTCTTTTTCTCCTTGAGCTATTCTTACTATAGCTGGAGATTTGATAACTTCCTTAAATTATGAATTTCTAAGAAATATCATTCAGGAGATATATCAGACTAGAGAGTATATGGACATGGTTTCTATGGCGTACAGATTGTCCATATCTGTAACTATTAAATACCATGGATCATAAGGAGGCTCAAATTATAACTGATCGCTGTAACTCAATTTCTTAGCCAGACTTTGTGGTGGGTTTAGATGCAAAATAAAAACGATTAAATTTTAATATAGTGTTTCTTAATCATGAAGCCCTGCAAATATATTCTCTGGCATTCTGTGGGTTCTAACCACTTTAAGAAATATTGATATAATGGAAATTATGTAAACAAAAATATTTACAAACACACATTTTCAAAAAAGAGTGTATCATTACAGTTCCCTCATGACATAAGCCAAGTTTCTTTTGTTTTAGGTGTTTTACATATATAATCTTACCTTTTAAAACAATTGGGATATAATTGACATTTAATGCTGTGTAATTTTAGGATGTGCAATGTGTTCATTCGTTAGACTTATGTGCTGTAACATGATTACCACCATAGTTTTAGCTAAGACCCCCATCACGTCACACACTTATCATTTCTTTTTTGTGGTGAGAAGATTTAACATCTAGTCTTTTAGAACCTTTGAAGTATGAAATACAGTATTGTTGACTCTAATCACAGTGCTGTGCATTAGATCTCCAGAATGTATTTCTCTTCTAACTACAAATTTGTACCCTTTGACTAATATCTCCACATCTCCCCGTCTCCTCCACTCCCCAGTCCTTGGTAACGGGATTGTACTGTTTATATCTAGCAGTTTGGCTTTTTAAAAGTCCATAAGTGTATGATATCATACACTACTTGTCTTTCTGTGTCTGAATTATCTCACTTAGCATAATGTGCTCAAAGTCCATCTATGTTGTTGCAAATAGCAGGACTTCCTTTTTTCTCATGGCTGAATACTATTTCATTGTATATAAATACCATATCTTCTTTATTCATTAATCCATTAATGGGCATAGGCTGTTTCTGTTTGTTGGTTATAGTAAATAATGTTACAATAAACATGAGGGTGCAGGTATCTTTTCAGTATTCTATTGTCATTTCCTTTAGATATGGTACAAGTGGGACTGATAAAACATATGGTGGTTCTATTTTTAATTTTTTGAGGAAGCTCCATACTGTTTTTCATAGTGGCTGCACCAGTTTGCATTCACACAAACAGTGCAAAAGGTTTTCCTTTTATCCACATTCTTACCAATATTTGTTATCTCTTGTCTTTTTGATGATATCCATTATCACAAGTGTGAGATGATATATATTCTTGTAGTTTTGATTTGCATTTCCCTAATAATTATGGATGTTGAGCATCTTTTCATGCACCTGTGGGCCATTTGGATGTCTTCTTCAGAAAAATGTCTCATTTGTTCCTGTGTTCTTTTTTAATTGGATTTTTTTTATTATTGAGTTGCATGAGTTCTTTAAATATTTTGGATATTAACCTGTATCCAATATATAGTTCATAAATATTTTCTCCCATTCTACATGTAGCTTTTCATTTTGTTATTTCCTTTGCAGCACAGACACTTTTAAGTTTGATGTAGTCCCATGCATTAATTTTTGCTTTTGCTGTTTCTGACTTTGGTGTCATATCAAAAAAAAAAAAAATGTTGCTAGGGACAATGTCAGAGTTTTGTCTCTACTTTTACTTCTAGAATTTTATGGTTACAGGTCTTATGTTTAAGTCTTTTAATTGATTTCAAGCTAACTTTTGTGAGTGCTATAAGATATGGGTCTAATTTCATTTTTTTGCATGTGTTTATCCAGTTTTTCCAACACCATTTATTAAAGAGTCTATTCTTCTTCACTTGGATCCATTGTTAAATGTTAGTTGACCATAGATGACCATGAATGTTAGTTTACTTCTGGGCTCAATTCGATTGCATTGGTCTATGTTTCTGTTTTTATGCCAGTACCATACCATTTTGATTACTATCACTGTAATGTGGTTTGAAATCATAAAGTGTAATGCCCCTTGCTTTGTTTTTTCTTTCTCAAGGTTGTTTTGGATCTTTGGGTTCCTTGTGGCACTACATGTTTTAGGATTTTTCTTCTATTTCTGTGAAAAATACCATTGGAATTTTTATAGTGATTGCAATGAATCTGCATATCACTTTGGTTAGTATGGGCAGTTTAACAATATTAATTCTTCTAATCCATGAACATGGAATATCTTTCTATTTGTGTCTTACTTCCATTTCTTTCATAAATTTTGCAGTTTTCATTACACAGATATTTCATTTTCTTGGTTACCTTATTAGTATATATTTGTTTTTGATGCTATTGTAAATGAAACTTTTCTTTATTTTTCAAATATGTCACTAGTGTATAGAAATAAAACCTATTACTATATGCTGATTTGTATACTTCAACTTTTCTGATACATTGGTTAGTTCTAACACTTTTTAATGGAGCTTTATGATTACATATATATTATATATAATATATATATATATGCCTTTAAGATATATTTCCCATGTCATCTGAAAATAATGACTTTGCTTAAGATAATAATTTTCTTCTTCCTTTCTAATTTAGATGCCCGTTTTTATTATCTTGCCTAATTGTTCTATGCAGGATTTTCAGTGCTATGTTGAATAAGTGGTGAGAGTGAGCATTCTTGTTTTGCTTTTGTTCTTAGAGGGAAAGCTTTCCACCTTTCCCTTGAGTATGATGTTAGCTGTGGGTTTATTATGTGTGGCCTTTATTATGTATTTAACTTTTATACCCAATTTGTTGAGAGTTTTTATCATGAAAGGGTGTTATATTTTGTCAAATGCTTTTTCTGCATCTACTGAGATAATCATATAATTTTTATTTTTCACACTATTATGTGTGAAATTATGTGTGCTATATCACATAATTGATTCTTATAGGTTGAACCATCCTTGCATACCAGGAATAAATCCCACTTGAATATGATGTCAGACCTTTTAATGTGTTGTTGAATTTGGTTTGCTTGTATTTTATTAAGAAGTTTTGCATTTATATTCATCAGGGATATTGGTTTATAGTTTTCTTTCTTGTGGTGTCCTTATTTGGCTTTGATATCAAGGTAATGTCAGCCTCATAAAATGAGTTTCAGAGTGTTTCCTCTTCAATTTTTCGGAAGAGTTTGAGAAGGACTGGCATTAATTCTTCTTTAAATGATTAGTGGATCAATACTGAAACTATCTGGTACTAGACCTCTATGTACTGGGAAGTTTTGATTACTGATTTAACCTCCTTATTCATTATTGGTCTGCTCAAATTTTTCTATTTCTTCATAATTCCATTTTGGTACATTTTATGTTTCTAGAAATTTATCCCTTCATTCTAGATTTATGTTTTGCATATAATCATTAAATCTCTTTTGATTCTTTTATTTCTGTGGTAATTGTTGTAATGCCTCCTCTTTCATCTCTGATTTGAGTCTTCTCTCCTTTTTTCTTACTAAGCCTACATAAAGTTTTGTCAGTTTTGTTTATCTTTTCAAAAAAGCCTATCTCTTAGTTTCACTCATGTTTTCTATTGTTTTTCTGTTCTCCATTTCACTTATTTCCACTTTGATCTCTGTTATTTCCTTTCTTCTGCTAATTTTGGGTTTTGTTTGTTGTTTTCCAAGTTCCGGAGGTGTAAAGTTGGTTGTTTGAGACTTTGTTTTCTTAATATATATGTTTATCTCTTCAAACTTCCCTCTTAGAATTGCTTTTATAGCATCCTGTAGGTTTTGGTAGGTCGTGTTTCCATTTTCACTTGTTTTGAGATATTTTTAGATTCCCTTTGAAATATATTCATTTCCCTTTTACTTTCTTTTTTGATCCATTAATGTTCAGAGTGTGTTGTTTAATTTCCACATGGTTATTAGTTTTTTTATGTTTCCCGTTGTTATTGACTGCTAGTTTTGTTTAATACTGTGGTAGAAAATGATATTTGGTATAACTCAGTGTTTTTAAATTTACCAAGATGTGCTTTGTAGTCTATCATATGATCTGTTCCTGAGAATGTTTCATGTGCACTTGACCAAAAACGTGTAATCTGCTGCTGGGTGAAATGTTCTCTACATGTCTATTATGACCTTTTGGTATAAAGTATGGTTCTAGTCCAACATTTCTTTTTCCAACATTTCTTTTTATGTCTGAATTATTTCTCCATAGCTGAACATGAAATAGTAAAGTCCCCTACTATTGAGACTGGGTAGCTCAGTCTGTTAAGCATCTGACTCTTGATCGTGACTCAGGTCATGATCTCATAGTTCATGAGTTCAAGCCCTGTGTCGAGCTCCATGCTGACAGCACAGAGCCTTCTTGAGATTCTCTCTCTCCCTCTCTCTCTCTGCACCTACCCCTGCCTTCAAAACAAACAAACAAACAAACAAAACCAAAAATTTTAAATCCCCTATGACTATTATATTGTTGTCTTTCTATTTCTTCCTTCAAATCTGTTAAGATTTGCTTAAAAATTAGTTGCTCTATTGTGGAATGTGTTATATATATATATATATATATATATAGTTATACCTTCTTGAGGTGACTACTTTATCACTATATAATGACCATTGTCCCTTATGATTTATAACTTAAAGTCCATTTGTCTGATGTAAGTTTAGCTACCCTCATTTCCTTTTGGTTTTTACTTGCACAGAATATCTCTTTCCATCCCTTCATTTCAAGCCTACGTGTGTCTTTAAAGCTGCAGTAAATCTCTTTTAGGCAGTATATAGTTGGGTCTTGTTTTTTGGTTTGTTTGTTTTGTTGTTTTGTTTTTTCAAACAGCTACTCTGTGCCTTTTAGTTGGAGAATTCAATCTATTTACATTTAGAGTAATTAATGATATGCAGTAATGATATGAAGAGACTTATTATGCCATCTTATTAATCACTTTCTGGTTGTTTTGTAGATCCAGTTTCCTTTTTTCAACTCTTGCTGTGTACCTTTGTGAATTGGTGATTTCTGTGATTGTTTGATCTAATTCTGTTATCTTTTGTGAATACACTAAGGGTTCTGCTTTATGGTTATCATGCGGCTCTCATCTGTGTGTGTACCTAAACTAGAATTTCCAGGTGCTCCTCAACCATGTGCAAGAGGGGCTTAAGCTAGTTCATAGTCTCCTGCCATTTCTACAGCCCATACCAAGGTATGCCTGCCTACTATCTGATGCACAGGTGGATAGGTGTCTCCCAGGTCCTTTGGCATATGGCGTGGAGTTCCACAACTCACACAGAGGCACTTTTGTTCTTTAATGGATGTCAAATTTTTGTTATTAAAAACAGGGGATGCCTGAGTGGCTCAGTCAGTTGAGCATCTGACTCGTGACTTCAGCTCATGCTGTGATGCCACAGTTTCATGAGTTCGAGCCCCACATCAGGTTGTGCACACTGACTGCAGGAGCCTGCTTGGGATTCTCCCTCTCTTCTTGCTTCTCTCTGCCCCTCCCCCAGTCCTGCTTTCTCCATCTCTCTCAAAAATAAATTAAAAAACTTAAAAAATAAGGACAAAAACGAAGGATGTTTCATGCCACCATGGTGCTGACATCACTTCCATGATTCAAGTTTATTTCTTTTACTTTTTTTAATGTTTATTAATTTTGAGAGAGAGATACAGACTGAGCATGAGTGGTAGAGGGGCAGAGAGAGAGGGAGACACAGAGTACAAGGCAGGCTCCAGGCTCAGAGCTGTCAGCACAGAGCCTGATGTGGGGCTCAAACTCACCAATTGCCAGATCATGACCTGAGCTGAAGTGGGACGCTTAACCAATTGAACCACCAAGGCGCATCTCCATGATTCAAGTCTCTTGATGAGAATGACTGGTAGGCTATGGGGAGCCTTGGTGGCTCAGCTGGTTAAGCAGCTGACTCTTGATTTCAGCTCAGGTTATGATCTCACAGTTTGTGAGTTTAAGCCCCAAGTAGGGCTCTGCACTTACAGCATGGAGTCTGCTTCAGATCCTCTGTCTCCCTCTCTCTGCACTTCCCCCACTTGTTCTCTCTCTTGCTCTCTCTCAAAAATAAATGAGTGTTAAAAAAGACATTCAGAATGAATAGTAGGCTGGAATTGTGGAACAACAATTCTCAACTTTGGTGCTTCGACACATTAGGATGTTAATAATAAGAGCTTGTAAAGGGCTAAGATAGCAGAAAATTTACAGGCTCCTGTATCTGTTTTTGACTCTGCGTCAATGCTTAGAGAGCTATGTGTTACTGATATGAAACCTTTACCTATGTCTTGATTTATACATAGACAGACAGACAATGTACATCTTCCAAGGTTCCAAACAATCTAAGCAAGATTATCCTTCCAATGATCTGACACTCCCTGTTATGGACTGAGTTGTATTCCAATATCCATATGTTGAAGCCCTAAGCTCTAATGTGTCTGTATGTGGAGATAGGTCCTTAAGGAGGTTAATTAATGTTAAATGAGGTATTAAGGTTGGGTCTCTCATTCATTACAGAACTGATGTCCTTATATCAAGATCAAAAGACATCAAAAGTGTATGAAAAGACCATGTGAGGACACAGTGAGAGGGCAGTTAACTAAAAATTAAGGAGAGATCCTCACTAGTAACCAACTTTGCCAGTACCTTGATCTTGGTCTTCCAATCTCCAGATGTGGGAAACTAAATTCACTCGCTTTTGTTTATCTGGGACTGCCTTCATTTCTTCTTGATTTTTGAAGGAGTACATTGCTGGATAAAGAATTTTTTGTAGAGCATCATTTTATTCCAGCACTTTGTTTTTGTTGTCCTACTGCCTCTGACTCATGTTGTTTATAATGAGAAGTCAGATCTTAATCTTGTTGGGTTCCTTTGTAAGTGATAAGTAATTTTTCTTTCAAGATTCACTCCTTTTAATTGATTTCAATAGTTTTTCGGTTAACATTTATTTATTTTTTAAAGAGACAAAAAGAGAGAAAGAACAGGGGAGATGCATAGAGAGGGGTGACAGAGGATCTAAAGCAAGCCCTGTGCTGACAGCAGAAAGCCTCTGCTGAAGTCAAATGTTTACCTGACTGAGCCACCCAGACACTCCTAATTTCAACAGTTTGGTTAATATGTACCTAGTTCTTAGATTTGTACAATAATGTTTATAATCAACTTTGACACAATTTCTGCTATTTCTTCAAATTTTCTTTCTACTCTGTATTTCTTTAGAGATTTTCATTATGCAGAAATTAGTATGTTTGATAGGCCTATGAGTTCCGGTTAATTTTTCTTCATTCTTCTTTCTGTTCCTTATACTGATTAATTCCAATTGATATATCTTCAAGTTCACTGCTTCTTTTTCTCTAAGCTCAAGTCTGCTATTACACACCCTAGTCATTTTTTTTCTATTCAGTCATTGTTCTTTTTTACTTTTGACTTTATATATGAAGCTGTATAAAACAACAATTTTATATATTTTGTTCATATTCTCTTTGGGGTGAAGCATCAACCTATACTTTGTTTTAATTCTTTGGACATAGTTTCTTTAGGTCTTTGAACATATTTATAACAGCTGGATTAAGGTCTCTGTTTTGTGAGTGCAGCATCTGTGCTTCCTCTGGAAAGATATGCTTTTCTTCCTTTCTTTGTGTAAGTCATTATGTTCTGCTTATTTGTGTATATCATAACTATTTTTGAGAAGTGGGCATTTTAAATTACATAATGTGGGGGCGCCTAGGTGGCTCAATTGGCTGAGTGTCCAACTCTTGATTTTGACTCAAGTCATGATCTCACAGTTTGTGGGTTCGAGACCCACTCCAGGCTCTTTGCTGATGGCACAGAGCCTGCTTGGGACAAACAAACAAACATTGTGCATGCAACAAACAAACAAACATTAAAAAAAATATATAATGTGGCAACTGTGAGAATCAGATTCCCCCCCCCCCACCTTAGGCTACTAAGGTTATTGTTGCTGTTTTTTATTGTTGTTGACATTGTTGCTATTTAGTGACTTTCCTAAAGTATTTCTCTAGGGTCTGTATTCTGTGTTGTGTTGCAGTCACTGAAGTCTTGTTTTTGTTAGCTTAATGGACAGCCAAAGAGTGGACAAGATATTCTTAAATGCCTTGAATCACTATATCTCCCATTCTTTACTGTTCAACTTTATGGGTGTGTTGGGGCATATCAATTTTTCAGAAGTTTACAAACACTGCCTTAGCTTTCACTTCCCTGTGCAGAGTCTCAAAGCAAAACAGAGGCAACATTTAAAATCTTCTTAAGACTTTTCTAGGCATATACACACTCTTGCACATAATTTTAGCCTTCTAGATTCCCAGAAGTATGTTGGAATTTTTTAAAGATCTCTATAGATAGATGATTTCCCATATTCTCTCAAGTTTTTTACTATTACCTTGTTTGCTCCAACTTCTTTCAGTGTCTCAGGCAGCTGTGAAGTTAAACAATTACCATTGATTGTTTTAGACAAAACCCTGGTGATAGAATTATTACTGTTTGAACACTGAATCAGGCCAAATAAAGATAAATCCTATGAATGTCCTTTTTCTAGGGAGTTGCTTGATGGGTCCTATAGTGCTAATCTTTAGTGTCTAGTGCCTTGGGTTTACTACAAATCCTTCTGCCCTCTCTAGTGGCTGTTCAGAAGCTAGTTTGCACAACCGCCAAGGTTACAATGCTGCTGGTTTTGAAGGTCATAATGTTGCAGAAGAAAGGGTATAGGAATCGGGCAAGTTAAAATGCCACCAAGCTTGCTATACTTACCAATATTCAAGTACTTCCTCATAAATAATAGCTCCTCAAATTTGTTGAAGCCTTTTGGTTAATTGCAGAGTTCTGATAAAGTTGATTTTGACAATTTTCACAAGTGTTCTCTTTGCTTTTATAGTAGTGTGAACTTTTTAAGGTCCCTATTCCATTATTCTGGAAGTGTTTCTCCTCATTTATAAATTTCTTTATCCTCAATTTAGGAACATTAAGGGATATTGAAATTCACAAGAAATGTTAATAATTTGATAAATATTTTGTCTCAAGTGGTTATATTCCTATACTCCCAGTCATTGAAGCCCAAGTCATTCAAAGTCAATCCACTTTGCTTCACTTTACCTATCAATTTTTGTAATGTTTATTTAGTTTTGAGAGAGACAGAGAATGCAAGTGGGTTAGGGGCAGACAGAGAGGGAGACACAGAATCCAAAGCAGGCTCCAGGCTCTGAGCTGTCAGCACAGAGCCCAACGTGGGGCTCAAACTCAGGAGCCATGAGATCATGACCTGAGCCAAAGTCGGACGCTCAACCAACTCAACCACCCGGGTGCCCCTTACCTATCATTTAAATACCTTGTGATAAATATCAATGTAGTTTTAACTGATCTTTCTATATTGAATTTGAATGTTATGTTCCCAGATGTCAAACTTTTGTTTTAACTCATCACTCAAATCTTTTCCATTGTTATATATAATTATGCTTCATATAAATACATCACTTTTAAGAATATTATTTTCAATTTTCTTAAGAGGGAATAAGACAGCAAATGGTTATTCACTTTCTCAAATTTCTATATATCTTACTGAGTGTTTTTATTATGCATATGACAATTATGATAGACAAATGAAATTTGTTGAAACTTTATGTTTAGCTTCATATCTTTGATTTTGACTGCATAGGTTAATTGCAATATATTAGTTCCATGCACATTGAGACCTCTGACAGCAATGCATATATACTGAAATTTATTTCCATGTCAACTCTATTTTTTAAGCATTCAAAATAATAGTAAAAGTAGTGAGTTTGGGTGGTAGGAAGAAAGAAGAAAATACATGTACTTCATATGTTGACTGTAAGGCAAATGTGGTGATGTGAGCTTTTTCAGAGATTACCTTGTAAACCTGACTATTCTTTTATGTACTTGTAGTCTATAGAATATAACAGCTTTTAAAATGATCTAACCTATACTGTATATAATTTTTAAAAATTTTTAATGTTTATTTATTTTTGAGAGAGAAAGGGAGAGACACACAGAGTGGAAGCCAGGGAAGAGCAGAGAGAGAGGGAGACACAGAACCCAAAGCAGGCTCCAGGCTCCGAGCTGTCAGCACAGAGCCCGACATGGGGCTCGAACTTACAAACTGTGAGATCATGACCTGAGCCAAAGTCAGAGTCTTAACCGACCAAGCCATCCAGGTGTCCCTACTCTATATAATTTTTTGAAATTTCTCTCTAAACCTTAGAGATCATGTATTTGTTTTCTCTTCCCTTGAAAACCTGTCATCTATTATTTGTAGGCTTACAAATAATAGTATCTCTTAATGTGAACTATCCTGACACTTGAAATCTATTTTTGTATATAATGTTGACTAGATTGATAATTACTTTATGGCTTTTTAGATTCAAATAATTATGTGTCAATATAATTATTGGAAGATAGTACTATAAAAATTGTGTTTAGCATTATCATTTATTAATCCATATCAGTTAACTCTTTACTGTTTATTATATTCATGTTTATTCAGTACTTTTTATTATTAATTCATCTTTTTAACAAGGTTAGTCTGTCATTTGAGATATGACTACTATGGTGCCATACTTTATACTCTTAAATGTATATGCCCAATGCAATTTATATTATTTGTTGCTGAGTTGAAAACATTGGATCATTTCCAACTTATTATTCTTCAGAGTTGATAGAATATATAGGAAAACTAATACATTTAATTTGAATAACATCAATATTATTGAGAACTTGACCAGACTGAGGTATAACTTTAACTTAGTAATAGAAAAATGGCATTATGAGTCAGGTGCAAGAAACTGCTGCTCAGATTCACTCAGTGGTAATTGTTGATAAAACAGATGGTAATTTGAGATCTGCATGCATCCAAAGTTGCTGAATGAAAATATCCAAAGAGAATATTCTCATCTGCCAACTTAAACAGAAATAATGGGAGAAATGGCAGGCGTGAAGTGGTTCTCCAAATTGGATGCTACAGTCACATTCTGGCAAAAAGCATTAGATAGTGGAATTCCAAGAATACACACTGTAAACACACTGTTCAGGCAGCATAGATTCTTGATCTGTCCATTTCATATACACTGTTCAAAGGAACAGGTACACAAGATCCCCTAATAAATAACAAAAGAAATTTCTAGAGTATTAATGAATAAGCACAAAATGATTAAAAACATTACTGTTTTAAGTATGGTTTTGAAATCAATCAATCTGAGAGACAGAAATTCTCCCCCACGAAAACCAATAAAGTCATTTTCAAAGCAATAGAAGCAATGGAATTGAATTTTTTTAAATTAGAAATTGAATTAAAATAAATAGGAAAACCAACAATGCTTGAAATTTGAAAATCACACACACATGCACATGCATGCACACATGCCTATATAACTCTCACAAACATCAAAGTTTCTACACATTTTCTATGTATATGTACTCTGAAAGGCATTTTAATATTCAAGAAAAATATTTTGGTTTCAGAAAGTACAGCATTTAGATATAGAAATATTAACACACACACACACAAAAATAAAATAGTTCATGTGCAAGGTTTGTTGAAAAACTACAGTAAATTCTTTTGTTGTTAATGTGGAATACTGTGTCTGCATACCTTCGAATATTTCCATTTGAATAAAAATATAGCCAAGGTCAAAGTTTTAAAAAAATATTCATAGACATATAAAACCCTCAGAATAACTGAGCTTGACTTGATTCTACCAGATGATCTAATCTTTCACTTTGGTAGAAGTAAGTCAATTACTTTCCTATAGGCCGGCTAAATTTAACAAAATATATGCAAGATTTACAAGAGCAAAAAAACAAACCAAAAAACTCTGATGAATGAGGTCAAAGAACTAAATAGGGGCACCTACATGACTTAGTCAGTTAAGCATGTGTCTGGCTCAGGTTATGATCTTATGGTTCATGGGTTCAAGCCCTGCACCAAGTTCTATGCTGACAGCTCAGAGCCTGGAGCCTGCTTCGGATTCTGTGTCTCCCTCTCTCTCTGTCTGTCCCCTGCCCCCCAATACGTTGTCTCTCTCTCTCTCTCTCTCTCTCTCTCTCTCAAAAATAAGTACACATTAGGAATAAAAGGCATCTAAATCAGCAAGGAGGAAATGAAACTTGCACTCTTCACAGACAACATGACACTCTATATGGGAAACCCAAAAGATTCCACCAAAAAATTGCTAGAATGATCTATGAATTCAACAAATTTGCAGGATATAAAATCAACGCACAGAAATCTGTTGCATTTCTATACACCAATAATGAAGTGACAGAAGGAAATATTAAGGAATTGATCCCTTTTATAATTGCATCAAAAACCATAAAATACCTAGGAATAAACCTAACCAAGGAGGTAAAAGATCTTTACACTGAAAATTATAGAAGGCTTATGAAATAAATTGAAAAAGACACAAAGAAATGGAAAAAGATTCCATGCTCATGGATTGGAAGAACAAATATTGTTAAAATGTGGATACTACCCAAAGCAATCTACACATTCAATGCAATCCCAATCAAAAGAGCACCAGCATTCTTTACAGAGCTAGAACAAACAATCCTACAATTTGTATGGAACCAGAAAAGACCCCAAGTAGCCAAAGTAATCTTGAAAAAGAAAACCAAATTTGGAGGCATCACAATCCCAGACTTCAAACTATATTTCAAAGCTGTAATCATCAAGACAGTATGGTACTGGCATAAAAACAGACACTTGGATCAATAAAACAGTATAGAGAACCCAGAATTGGACCCACAAACATGTGGTCAACTAATTTTGACAAAGCAGAAAAGAATATCTGATGGAATAAAGGCAGTCTCTTCAGCAAATGGTGTTGGGAAAACTGGACAGTGATATGCAGAAAAGTGAACTTGGACCACATTTTTACACCATACACAAAAATAGACTCAAAATGGATGAAAGACCTAAATGCAAGACAGGAAGCCATCAAAATCCTAGAGGGGAAAGCAGGCAAAAACCTTCTTGACCTCGGCTGCAGCAACTTCTTACTCAACACATCTCCAGAGGCAAGGGAAACAAAAGCAAAAATGAACTATTGGGACTTCATCAAAGTAAAATGCTTCTGCGCAGTGAAGGAAAAAAAATCAACAAAACTAAAAGGCAACCAATGGAGTGGGACAAGATATTTGTAAATGACATATCAGATAAAGGGTTAGTATCAAAAATCTATAAAGGACTTACCAAACTGAACACCCAATAAAACCAATAATCTGGTAAATAAATGGGCAAAAGACACAAAGAGACATTTTTCCAAAGAAGACATCTAGATGGCTAATAGACACATGAAAAAATGCTCAAGATCACTCATCATAAGGGAAATACAAATAAAAACCACAATGAGATACCACCTCACACCTGTCAGAATGGTAACATTAACAACTCAGGTAACAACAGATGTTGGCAAGGATGTGGAGAAAGAGGATCTCTTTTGCATTGTTGGTGGCAATGCAAGCTGGTGCAGTCACTCTGGAAAACAGTACGGAGGTTCCTCAAAAAACTAAAAATAGAACTACCCTACGACCCAGCAATTGCACTACTAGGTGTATATCCAAGGGATTCAGGTGTGCTGTTTTGAAGAGGCGCATGCACCCCAATGTTCACAGTAGCACTACCAACAATAGCCAAAGTAGGGAAAGAGCCCAAATTTCCATGGACAGATTAATGGATAAAGAAGATGTGGTGTGTGTATATATATATATATATATATATA